>NC_134483.1:64978503-65278503 GCF_040206685.1 Ascaphus truei
TAAGCAGTCATGGCCTCGGTCTCCGGAACGGAGAGTGGGTAAGATTTCGACTTAGGCAGGACAGTCCCTGGGATGAGGTTGACCGGGCAATCGTACGGGCGATGAGGAGGCAGGACCTCAGCTTGTACTTTATTGAATACGTCCAAGTACTCATGGTACACGACGGGCAGAGACGAATGATCAGTGGGTACCGAGTTGAGTCCAGCAAGCACGAGCACGGGAGGCAGCACTGCCGTAGTCCCTGCGGCTGAAGGCCACTGGATGGGTAGGGTACCGGACCAATCAATGTGCGGATTGTGGAGTTCGAGCCAAGGCAATCCTAATAGAATCTGTACAGAAGGAGATTGAAAAACGTCAAAGACAATTACCTCCTTGTGACCATCAGCCAGAGTCAAGGTGAGGGAAATAGACTCCCAAATGAAGTAAGCCGGTTGAAGTGGTCGTCCGTCGATGGCTTCACGGCCAACTGGGCTCTTTCTTCTGACCATGGGAATTTGATTCTCCAATGCGAACTGCTGGTCCAGGAAATTACCGCGCGATCCGGAATCGATGAATGCTTCAACCTTTACGGTGAGGTTGGGTCCCTCCAGTGTGGCTGGTAGTACAAACCTCTTAGGAAGAGTGTTGGGAGGAGAGGCAGTACCCAGCAGAAGACCCTCTACCTTTACAGGGTGTGCCCGTCCTGGCTTCAAGGGACAATTCTGGAGACGATGTTCCGATGTTGCCAAGTAGAACAAAGAAAAACCAGTCAAACAAATATTCAAAAGAAGACCAACAAGTGCACTGTTGAAGTGCACTTAAAGCAGAAGGGTTAACTCTAAAGAACCCTCGATGGGGGATACCGAGCAGAGCACCCCGCCTAACGCCCACTGGGAGGCAAACTCTGAAACCGTCCCAGTAGACTCGGCGTACGAGTACTCTGCCCGAATACGGGAGTGCACCAGCGACCGGAACATGGCCACGATGTTTGTTGGGACCCCCCCCCCCTCCAAAACCTGCTTCCTGGTTTTACAAATGGCTATCTTAGCCAATGCCAGGAGCAGGTTGACCAGGAGATCCCTAGGCTTATCGTTCCGGGACACTGGGCACCCAAAAATAAAAAGATGAGGGGAGAAGTGTAGCCAGAACTTGCAGGAGAAGGCTCTTCAAGAAGGAAAAGAGGGGCTGCAGTCTGGCGCAACTCAAATAAATGTGATATACGGACTCCCGCTCGCCACAAAAGGGACAGGCGGCGGGGGAGTCCGTGAAGTGTGCCAAGTACTCTCCTGTGCTCAGTGCACCGTGGAGGACCCTCCAACTCAAATCCCCGGCGGGACGGGGAACCAAACCTGAATAGAGTTCCTTCCACTGGGGTCTCTCGCACTCGTTCGCAGGAAATACCCGCCTCCAGATAGTATCAGGGCGGGTGACAAGGGCGAGGTAGTGCACTATATGGAGCACTAGAGAATACAGGCATGAATACAGGCAGAAACATGCCGGGGACATATCCCCCAACCTGCTGAGGTTGGGGGAGAGAGGAGCCCGAGGGGGTTGCCGTGGCTTTGGTTCCACGCAAAGATCCGGAGAGCTGAAGTTGATAGGTTGACAAGGCTCTCCGGGCTGCAATACCCCCTCAATGAAGGTGTGTGAGTCGGGGTGGATGGAATCTTTAATCTCCCGGATCAAACGATGAGGGACGCGGGCAGTACGCAGACCCATACGGGGCGCGAGCACCTCTGCCCTAACCCAGTTTCGCTGCTCAAAGTCCAGGAGATCCCCGACTCTGGCCACCTGCGCCAGGATTAGCCGGTGGCAAATAGAGGGTGAATCCAACATCCGAGCCCCCACTGCTGGATTATACAGCAGGGGCTCGGCGAGGAAATCAACCCCCACCGCCTGTTCCTTCCTGGTCGCGGAGACCAGTTTCCAGGCCTTAAGTAAGTCCCGGTACTATGCTGGAAGCTCCGAGAGGTCTCTACCTAAACCCTCGGGCCTGATGATAAACAGTTGCCGGTCATACCTCATATTGCACAGCTGGCGAAAGAAACTGGTTGCCAGCTGGCACCACTGCGGAGACGGATCTGCGAATAGGTATCTCTGCAGGTATTGGAGGCAGAAAGTGTGTAACTGGGAGCGGACACATACCACTCCCTGTCTACCCTCCTCCAAAGAAGGGAGGCACACAACTCCCGCAGAAACCCAATGCTTCCCCATCCAGAGAAAATCCATCAACCTCCTCTGGATCTTGTTAATAAATTTGGGGGTCGGACCCATGGCTATCAGCCGGTGCCATAGCTGACTGGCCACCAGCTGGTTGATCACCAGGGTTCTTCCCCTGAGGGAAAGCATTCTCGACAGATACACCAAAGACCCCAGATGAGCAATGACTCGATCCTCAAGATCACTGAAGTTTTCTGGGGCTGGGTTCTCTGCAGCAGACAGGTAGACTCCCAGATATTTGAGAGTATCGCTCCCCCATGTGACATTACGAAAATGCCGGAGCACTTGGACCAGTTGATCCGAGCAGAAGATGCCGCGGTGTAGACCTCGTGGCACGCTTGCGCCCGCTCTAGATCATCTAGGTCCTGGGCCACGATGAGCACGTCATCGGCATAAGCCGACAGGACTACCCGCATGTCGGGCTCCCGCAGCACCAGCCTGGTGAGCCTCCTCCTCAGTAGGCAGAGGAAGGGCTCAATGGCCAGCGCGTACAGTTGCCCAGACAGGGGGCACCCTTGACGTACTCCCCGACCAAACACAAAAGGTGCCGTCAGGGGCCAATTGATCTTCACCAGACACTCTGCATAGGCGTACAGCATCTGGAGAAAGCCCACAAATTGTGGGCCGAAGCCAAACTCCTGCAGGGTCTCCATGAGGTAACGGTGATCCACCCTGTCAAACGCCTTCTCCTGATCTAGGGACAGGAGGGCGAGTGACAGACCAGTCCTCTGCGCGTGATGTAGCAGGTCCCGGACCAGAAAAATGTTGTCATGAATACTCCGGCCCGGGACAGTATAGGACTGGTCGGGGGGAATCACCTCTGCCAGCACTTACTTGAGCCTCAGCGAGAGCACTTTGGCTACGATCTTATAGTCCGTGCTTAGCAGTGAGACCGTTGCCAGTTAGAGATCTGGCGGAGATCCCCCTTCTTCGGCAGCAAACATAGTATTGCCCGCCGACACGAAAGGGGCATCTCACCGGTCTCCAGGGCTTCGGCCAGGACCTCGGTGAAATCAGGTCCCAGCATCTCCCAGAAAAAACGGAAGAACTCCACAGTCAGCCTGTCTAGCCCCGGCGTTTTTCCGCGGGACATGAGACTGAGGGCTTCAGAGAGCTCGGCCAGAGTCAAAGGTAACTCAAGCCGCTCCCTTCCACCCTCGCCGACCGTGGGAAGCCCCTCCCATAAGACCCTGCATGCGTCTGGCTGGATGGACTCCGGAGAGAAAAGGTCTACGTAGAATCTCCGGGTTCTGTCCCGGATGCTCTCCGGGTCAGTCAGAGGGGTACCGTCTTCTGCTAGCAAGCAGGTGATATGTTTACGGTTTCCCCTCTTTTTCTCCAGCGCATAGAAGAGGCGTGACCCGCGACCCATGTCCCGAAGGAAGTGGATGCGGGATCGCACATACGCCCCCCGAGCTCTCCGATCTTCCAAGTCCCGGAGAGCGCACTTCCTCTCCACGTACGCACACTGCAGGTATTGGTCTCCTGCCACAGACAGCCACTTATCGAGATCGAGCACCTCTTCCCTAAGGGCCTCGATCTCAGCATCGCGCCGCCTGCTGGCACCTTGGTGTACTCCTGACAAATGAGGCACAGATGAACCTTGCCCACGTCCCACCACTGCTCTAACGTGGCAAAGTCTGATCTGCAACCTCTCCAGGCCATCCAAAAGTCTCGGACCGACGTTGCAAACCCCTTGTTTTCAACAACGTATTGTTGAAGTGCCAATAGGCAGCCGAGGGCGCTGCTGGTAGTAACGCCACCTTTATGGACGCACAATTGTGGTCCAAAAACGGCGCCAGCCTAATGGTACTGGAATGGGCTCGCGACAGGCTGTGGCTGGGTATACTGTCTGTGTCTGTGTCTGTGGCTGGCTGTTGCCTGACGATCCGGGACCAGGACATCCGTTCACGCCTAAACTCCCTAACATGGGTGAACTCAGTGGATGCCTCTGGATGTTGTTCTCGCCAGACGTCTACAAAGGAGTAGCGGGTGATGACCTCCCGCAAGGCCGACGCAGAACACGGGTGTGGCTCCGGGCCATTCCGGTCTTTCAGAGCCTCGAGGGTGCAGTTGAAATCACCTCCGAGCACCACGTGTTCATCCGCGTCGACTGTCTCCAGGTATTCAGACATTCTGACGAAGAACTGACTTCTCAGTTCTCAGGTGTCAGGAGCATACACGTTCAAGAAATTAAACGTGTAGTCCTCGTACTGGACCCTGAGATGCAACAGGCGACCTGGAACAACAGTTTTGGCAAGCAGTAGCTCTGGTTGAAAGGACTCAGAGAACAGGGTCACCACCCGACTAGATGACGAAGTGAGGTGGCTGAAGAAGACCTTGCCTCGCCACTCCAGATGCCAGCTGGCTTCAGCCTCTGGAGTGGTATGGGTTTCCTGCAGGAAACTCACAGAATACTTTCCCTTCTGTAAAAAGGAGAGTACTTGGAACCTGCGAAACCCGTCCTTATAGCCATTCACGTTAAGTGTAACGATGCTCAAAGCCATTGGTAATCAGGAGTTTTGCTTTCCACAGGTGCTCAGGTAGCTACACCCCGAGAAGCCTTTATGTGGTCTCGCATCAATTTATGAAATTTCAGGATACGAAGATGGATAGGCCCAGAGATTTTGGCCTTGTTGTTAGCCCTGATGTATACTAAGAGAGAGTGGAGAATGACCGAGGCATCCTTACACCTTCCAAGGGCCAACTGCACCTTCGTGGTTCCGTGTTTGCAGAGGGTATCCTCCAGGAAACCATCTAGCTCCTGGGCAGAGATAATGGGGGTCAAAGAGTCCACCGCCTCCGCGGTGCCAGAGGACTCCTCACTGAGCCCCAACTCCCCGAGCTCCCCTTGACTGAAAAACTGAAGACCCCTGCCCTTCCCTGCGGGGGCCTTTCTCAGCCTTAAAGTGGGTCCCCTCCTCTGTGTTTCCACGAGGGGGTCCACTATATCCTCCACATCCAACCCCGGGGTGGGATGTTCAGGGGTAGCTGGTGGCGGTATGGCAGAGGTAGCGGTCTCCCTAGTGTCCTCGGGGGCCAACAAGGCACACAGTGCCCTCCTGGTCTCTACCACCATGCGAACAAACGGGATGCCACGGGCGTTCGCATTAATCGTGGGAGGGCACTTTTCAGCAAGTACCTCATAGGGAGGGTCCAGATCAGCAGTCGCCTCCAACAAAGTGCCCGACCAAAACTCCTCACCAGGAGAGCTCACATCTGGCATCTTCCAGATGCAAAATGAAGTGCTCGCTAAAACACCATCACCCACACCCGCCTCCCCCGCTCCATCCTCCAAACCCCCAACCACAGGGGTCAGCCCTAGCCCAGCCCCTTCTTCCGGTGACACAAACAGGGGCTCAGCCTCAGGTATGCCACCCGAAGGCGGCACAGCCGGAGGGGGATCCTGGCCGACCTCTGAGTCCCCGAAGACAACTGAGTCCGGCGCGGCAGATTCACCGAAACACAAGTCCCCGGGGGATGTTCTCCAACTGGGAGGGGTGTTGGAAGGCTCCCCAACATCCATTTCTAGGAGAAAAGCCTCATGTTGTTCAGCACTTTGATCTTCCACCCCAGGGACGCCGGGTACCTCCTCCTGCATTCCCTCCAGATCTTCGAGGGGGGGGGACTGCATATTTATGGGGTCCGTCTTACACTGGCTAATCCTAACCTGTGGGCCGGACAGGGCCACCCTGTGCGGAATTGATGTTGCAATCCGCTTCGGAGACTTCTGAGGGTGAACGTAATACAGTTCACCCTCCTCGCCCTCCTCAATCACCCTCTTGTTCTTAGTTTTTGCTTTCCTCTTCCTGGGGATTGATTCCCCAAAAAAGGGTACCGCTACCTCTTCAGCGGGAGCCTCCCACCGCTTCCCTGCACCCTGTACGGTGCTTACATTGGGGGTAGGGTGCTCCTGGGGGGAGACAGCAACAACAGAGGGTGACTTCTTCAGGGTTCTCTTTTCTTCTCCCTCTTTTTCCTGGGGAGAAGTGCAGACATCACCGCCCGAGATGGGGCAGTGACATCTCCTGTGGTCCCAGGGGGGACCTGGGCCCCTGAGGGCTCCGCCGAGGTGGGTGCAGCGGTACAGGGTGTCTCCTCCCGGGGGGGAGACAGTGACAACAGAGGGTGGCCGCTCCAGGGCGACCCCCTCACCCTCTCTCTGCTCCCCGGGGAGAGGTGCAGATGTCACTGCTCGAGACGGGGCAGCGACATCTCCTGCGGTCCCAGGGGGGACCTGGGCCCCCGAGGGCCCGCCCCGGTGGGCGCAGTGGCACAGGGTGTCTACTCCCAGGGGGGGACAGCGACAACATAGGGTGGCCACTTCAGGGCGACCCCCTCTCCGCTCCCCGGGGAAAGGTGCAGATGTCACTGCTCGAGATGGGGCAGCGACATCTCCTGCGGTCCCAGGGGGGACCTGGGCCCCCGAGGACCCCTCTGTGGTGGGTGCAGATGTCACTGTTCGAGATGGGACAGCGACATCTCCTGCGGTCCCAGGGGGGGCCCGGGCCTCTGAGGGCCCCGCTGTGGTGGGCAGAGACGTCACTGTTCGAGATGGGACAGTGACATCTCCTGCGGTCCCAGAGGGGACCTGGGCCCTCAAGGGTTTTTCCTTCTCCTTCTGTTCTTTGGGGAGAGGTACAGACGTCACTGTTTGGGATGGGACAGCGACATCTCTTGCGGTCCATGGAGGGACCTGGGCCCTCGAGGGCCACGCTGTGGTGGGCACAGTGGCACCGTGTGTCTTGGCAGAGGGAGGGGTGGATGCAGGAGCTGAAGTGGGATTTCTATTCCCTTTTGGGCAACTCCTACGAGTGTGCCCCAGCTCCTTGCACAAATAAAACCTAACCCCCTCCGTGCCATAGAACACAGTGTATTGAATGCCCTCGTAGGGCACCCTAAAGGACCCCTCCACAGATTATGTGCTCCCCGGCAGCAGAAGCTGTACCTGTCACCTAAATGAGAGCACATGCCTCAGTGCCCTATCCCTGCAGCCCAAAGATAATTTTGTTATTGGAGACTTAATGTCTCCCAGGGTTTGCAGGTGCGGCCACAAGAGGCTGTCTGGGATGAAGGGGGCACATTTGAAAGGATGACCCTTGTGCCTAACCCTTCCATGGGTTCTATAGGGATGTAGGTCCCCCCTACATTGATGCCTTTCTGCACCAGGGTGTGGGTGGCAGCCAGCGTACGGAGGAAGAAAATGCCCCTCCCATACATCTTGATGGCCGCCACCACAGCAGAGGGACCCAAAATGTCTGCCACAGCCCTCACATAGATCTCCATGTTAAGGCCAGGTGACATTGGGCACCTCACACCAAGCTTCCTGCTCACACCGGGCGTGGCCCCAGCGTTGTTGTTGCTGGGGTCAACGCCTGCAGCTGCCACCTGCGCCCATGTTGGAACTGGGACTGCGGGGGTTAAACTGACAACAGGAGCCAGGGGAGGTGTGGCCAGGGCACTGGATGTACCAGGCCTAGGGCTGTGGTTATTGATCCTAGGGGCCCCAGTTTTTGGAGTCCGATGTCCAAATGTGGCCCCCATTGCTGCACTAGTCCTATTCCCCCCAGGCATGATAAAATAAGCCTCTAAGTAAGGGGAGGAAGTAGTGCTTAAGGAGAGAGGTGCAGAGAGGAAACTGTCCCTTTAAGAAGCAATTAACTATCTCTGCACAGGGAGGGGAAGAAAAACAGCTTTTTAAAACCTGCTGTATTCTTCTCTTTCCCCCCTTATTATTTAACCCTCTCTCTTACAAGAAATCACACCACAATATTGAAGGTCTTAAAGTAAGACACAGAGCTCCCAAAAAAGCAAATGACAAAAGGAAATCAGGCTTAAAATAAAGTGAAACTAGAAGTAAAATAAACAGCCAGGGGTAGGGGAGGAGAGAGGGTTTGAGACTGCAGATTCCAGCCAGCCAAACTGCAGCTTATGCTGGGTTAAAACACTGCAGCCTCTGGGTGAAAACAAAAAACGGTTTTTAAACCTGAAATACACCTAAAAACCCTCCACAAAACTCACAGTATACTCACAGTATACTCCCCCACAGATCCACAGCAAAATATAACAAATAAAGAAAGAATAAAGCTGATTCCTTACCAAATGCCTGGGAGCTCTTCACACACGCTTCTGAGTGAGAAGCTAGAGATAGGTCAGGGAGAGAAGAGGAGGAGACAGAAGGGGCGGACAGGGGAAAGGCCTGAAGGGATTGGGAGGCGGAGACCTGGGAAACAGGACAAGAGGAACCTGTGCGTGCGCCCTCTGTAAGGTGGGAGTGCTCGTGCACTGGTTGCAACCCAGCAAGGGATCGCATGGAGCAAGGGAAGACCGCAGGGGGCAGGCGGAGTTCAACGAAGGGGAACTTGCACGCGATGTTAGACTGCGCGATGGCGTACAGCAGCATATCGGAGGAGACAGGTGAGTCAGGGAGTGCCATGGCGGAGCGTATGCACGTACCCTCCGAGGATTGGGGAAGTACACGCACCGGACGCGTCACCAGGCACGCAGAGCGCCGCGGGCACCACGCCAGGAGGAGGCAACGGGTCAGGTGGCGCTACAGGAACAGGTAATGCCGTGACCGCGGGAGCAAGGGAGCTGCACAGTCACACACTTATACATCCACTGACTCACTTGGGGGTGGGAGAACGTGTTCCACGCAGGAACTGGACACAGGGTGGGATCACCCGGTGAAGGGAAAGGGAGAGTGAGTGTTTAGTTGGATGCTGGTAGTAGTGTCTCCTCTAGGGAGGGACACCTGTTAATTAAGCTGTTGGTTGCTACAAGTAAACGTATATTGGTTAAGGTTTATCGCTGTATGTGTGTTCATGTACATAAGGTCCTGCGAAGACCCACTTCCCCTAGGGCGGAAGCTGTCGCAGGTGGAGGTGCTGCACCAAGTCATAAGTATTGTGAGCACCCCAGGCTCTCTGTGGCAGAGGCTTAGGCCCTGTGAGCCTACAGGTTATACAGCATATGGTAGTGGCCTGTGTTCGATAGGAACAAGGGCTACATTTGGAGGCGCTGCTGAGATCTTAGACCTGGGGTGCCCCCCCGAGCCAAAAATACCGCCATGGCCCTTCCCTCGCGCCAGGAAATACGTTACTGGGCCCGACAAATGCGCACGCCCACCCGCCGTGCAGTGGCTGTGACCCGAGTAACCATGGCCCTACCCTTAGAGACATTGCAAACGGCCCTACGACAACTACCGGGTTTTGCCAAAGCCCGCCTGGTAGACGTACTCATAGATCAAGATGCTAAGTGGAATACCTTGCTAGTAGATTGTCGGCGAGATCTAGTAGTCCTCGAGCCTGCCGCCCCTCAATATCTGCCTCTTCCAAACTCTCCGTCCGGCGGCAGCCCCTTGGTCTATCCCCTTCGGGACCCTCCCATGGGGGAACTAGGTGATGACGACCCTACGCTCCCCTTTGCTCATTACCCTGCTAGCGAGGCGGGTAGCTGCCCATCAGACTGTAGCTATCCCGGGTCTAGCGCATCGGAAGAAGCGGCGGTGCGTAGTGACATGCTGCAGAAACTCAATGACAAGATAGACCAGTTAACCACTCCCTCAAGCTTACCGCCGTTAGTAGAAGCACTTACCCTAGCCACGCATTCTCAAAGTTACCGGAAATTAAAGGCCTTCTCGGGGACTCTACCTGTGCCCACGGGAGAGGATGGGATAGATCCTTGGAAGGAACATACTAGGGGAGTAATGGAAGAATGGTCTTGTACCGATGTAGTGAAACGCCAATGGCACATGGAGTGCTTGAGACCCCCGGCATCCACTTTGATCAGCATCCACCGAGAGAGTATCCCGACCTGACCGCTCGTATGATGATCGAGTTTCTCGTGGAGGCCTATAGCGCGACCGAGGATGATGGGGCCTTGTGGGCTAAGTACTATGCCATTAACCAAAAGGAGAGAGAAGATGTGTCTGCTTATATCCACCGCGTGCAAATCTCCCTGGGACCCCTGCTGCATCATAAATACTTGACAGCCTCCCAGATGAACGAATACCTCCGCAAACAATACCTACGGGGGTCCAGTCCTACTCACCCTATTGCAAACATGATTTGCGATAATCTCACTGGAGAACCTCCCCCCTCGTTTATCAAACTGTTGCAGAATGTCAAAGAGCACGAAACGCATCTCATGCTGCACTCTCCACAGAAGTCTAAAGCAGCCAGCAGCACTAAACCCAAAGGGAGTGCTGAGAAGAAGGAGGAACCACCGGACAAATCAGGCCCGGAGAGGCCGAAATACGCCGGTCGAACCTCGCCTCCGTATGACCGCCGTACCACACCCCGAGATATGTCCTGCTATAAATGCGGGAAGAAGGGGCATATCTCCCACAATTGTCGGATGGTGGAGTCGCGCCACCAGAGTCCGTCGCCCAAGAAATTCACGCCCCAGGCCATGATATGTGGTGTTTATGCGACCAGCCCCGAAGCCCCTGTTTCCACCCAAAGTGGCGATGAACCCGAAGAGGAGAGTAACCATGTGGGGCCAGTAGCGCTGATCCGGGTACTAGTAGACGGTATCTACTCCTCCGCCCTGCTGGACACGGGATCTCAAGTAACCATCATATATCGCGGATTCTATGATCGACACCTCCAGAAGCGTCCTCTGAAATCGGCAGGGCATATCAAAGTAAGAGGGCTGAGCAATGATGAATACCCCATTGATGGCATAGTGACCGTGGACTTGGAGATACACTGGCGACACACTTTATTCAAGCTCGGCTAGTCCCACGAATTCGGGTATACCCGGGTGTATTGAGGTTTGTGACTGTTTTCTGCCCGAGTGCATTGAGGTATTTTCCAGGCAGGGATTGAAGCATTTTATTCCCGCTGGCTGCAATACTGCACAGTATATATATATATACTGCATTACAATTCATGAATTTATGCCATCTGGTAGACACGCGAAGCATTGCAGCCTATTAAATCCTAATCATTATAATTTAACAGATCAGCCGCCCATCAGCCAGGCATGAACCCAGGCTGGGAAGGCAAACGCAACGGGGCTTGTCAGAGGCGAGGAGCGGCGCATTCCAGGTATCTGCCAGGTACATACTGGGTATTTGCTCGAATAAAGTGTGTCGGTGCAGTACAACAGCTCAACACAGGGAAGTCTCACCCCATGAAGGTGGACGCCTTAGTGTGTTCAGAACCCAAAGAGACACCTAAGTATCCAATCATCCTAGGTACGAATGCGGACATTGTGCAAGCCGTCATCCGGGCCTATCTACACAAAACTAACGAACTGCCCATGTCCAGTCTACAGCTACAACTTGTCCAAGTGGATCCAGATTCCCCTCCGGCCCCCGCGGTGGACCACGGACTGCTGTTCTGCGGCCAGGCAGGGTTGACTCGGCTCTTACCAGGAGAAACACAGAGGGTACCCGCCTGGTGTGCATATGCTGAACGAGTAGGCGAGGAGCGGCTCTTTTCTCTAGAAAGCACGCCCGAAGATGTCCGCAGAGGATATCGGCTAGTACCGGAATTTAGGGATTGGCCGACCGTCATTCCCCGGCGAATTTATGTGATGGTACAAAATCTTTCGCCATTCCCCATGGCCATCGACGCGGGACAGGGGATAGGGAGGATTTACCCCGTCAGTTCGGTGGATGAGGCCGTACAAGTAAAATCTGCCCGAGTGGAAGATCATGGATCGCCGTTAGACTTCGACTTTGGCTCGTCCGGGCTGTCGGATACCTGGAAGGAGCGGTTGCGAGTACAGTTGGAAGAGAGATGACCAGTATTCTCTACAGGGGAGATGGATGTGGGGTGTAGCCGACACGCCCACACACACCCTGTAATGGCCCCTATCTGCGATTTGGGGGGGGGGGCACTGTTACACCTGATTTGACAATAAGTTGATGGACTTCTAACTATTTTTTTACTTTTAGTTATTTAAAGCCAATACTCAATTTTTCAGTATAAAGTAACTTAAGATTCCATCCTAGATCAGTTAATTTAATTTGAATATTTTCCCCAACCCCTTAGTTTTATGCTGGTGCTCCAGAACCCGGATCTCTTCAAGAATATAATTCCTTCTTATAACTGATTAGAATGATCCCAAATTATAACAGGTGATGCTTCCCCATTATAATTATACTCTGTATACTTATCCCACCATTGATTTGGCAGTCATTTGGTTTCCTTCATTTGTATAAGATACTTATTAAGTGTCCAACAAAGAGATCTTTAGTTCCTATAGATGCGGTAACTTGATCCTCAAAGTAATCGCAGCATAATCTGATAACGAAAGTATCTCCTTTTCACATTTTTCAACCAAACCTCTATGTACATTATCAATTAAAAATTATCGCTACGGAATTGAATAGGTGTTTTGAGGAATAATCTCTCATACACGGTTTAGACCAGGCCTGCCCAACTATTAAAGTGAGAAGGGCCGAACTGCTCCAAGGAAAAAAATTTGGGGCCGCACGGGTTAAATCATCATCATCATCATCTCTCCTCCAGCACCTCTCATCATCATCAATCTCATATCTCCCCCAGAACCCCTCACTATCAACCTTTATGATACTCCCCATCTATCTCTCATACCACCATCTCTCCCCCTCACCCACACAATACCCCCCTCCACATCAAACACACAATACCCCCCTCCACATCAAACACACAATACCCCCTCCACATCCCCCCAGCCCATTCCATGTCAGCAGCCCCCCCCCAAGTCAGCATCCCCCCCCAAATCAGCATCCCCCCCACAAGTCAGCATCCTCCCCATGTCTCTCTTCCCTCAATATGACACTCTCTCCCCCTCCCCTAAATGACACTCTCTCCCCCTCCTCTCAATATGACTCTCTCCCCCTCCCCTCAATATGACACACTCTCCCCCTCCCCTCAATATGACACACACTCCCCCTCCCCTCAATATGACACTCTCCCCCTCCCCTCAATATGACACACTCTCCCCCTCCCCTCAATATGACACAATCTCTCCCTCCCCTCAATATGACACACTCTCCCCCTCCCCTCAATATGACAACTCTCCCCTCCCCTCAATATGACACTCTCTCTCCCTCCCCTCAATATGACACTCTCCCCCTCCCCTAAATGACACTCTCTCCCCCCCTGCAACTCACATCACACACTCCCCCTGCAACTCACATCACTCTCCCCCCCCTGCAACTCACATCACTCTCCCCCCCTGCAACTCACATCACTCGCCCCCCCCTGCAACTCACATTACTCTCCCCCCTGCAACTCACATCACTTTCCCCCCCTGCAACTCACATCACTCGCCCCCCCTGCAACTCACATTACTCTCCCCCCTGCAACTCACATCACTCTCTCCCCCCTCGCTCCTCTCTCGCACCTCACATGTCAGCAGCCCACCCTCCCCTCACATGTCAGCAGCCCACCCTCCTCTCACATGTCAGCAGCCCACCCTCCCCTCACATGTCAGCAGCCCACCATCCCCTCACATGTCAACAGCCCACCATCCCCTCACATGTCAGCAGCCCACACTCCCCTCACATGTCAGCAGCCCACCCTCCCCTCACATGTCAGCAGTCCACCCTCTCCTCACATGTCAGCAGCCCACCCTCCCCTCACATGTCAGCAGCCCACCCTCCCCTCACATGTCAGCAGCCCACCCTCCACACACACACACACACACCTCTCTCTCTCTCTCTTAGATCAGATCAGCACATCGTCTCCCCGGTACTAAGCCCCGACCCCGGCATGCTCTGACCTCCAACCCGCCCCCCGGCATCCTGCTATTGAAAAAAAAAATACTCACGGTTGCCACATCCTCCTCATGCTGCTGCTGCCCCCGCGCACTGCAAAACCCGGGGGCGTGGAGGGAGGGGACGGAGGGGGAGGAAGGGATGAATCGCCGCCATTTTTTTAAACTTTTTTTATTTTATTTATTTATTTATTTAATTAACTTGCGCCCAGCCGGAGTCATCGCTAGCAGCACAGAAAGGCCAAATATCTAACAATTGATTATCCTTCATACATTTAACTAGATATGTATTGGATTTGAATAATACAACCCCCTTGTTAGACCTCCTTATAGTAAGGAGCCCTTGAGCAACTTGTTTAATTAATGACGTACTCAGCAAAAAAATTACAATTATATAACCATTAGGAGAGTAAATACTTGTTATAGTAATTTATTAAATTAATTGTTCCTTTACTAATA
The DNA here is from genome assembly GCF_040206685.1 of Ascaphus truei. Classification (NCBI taxonomy): domain Eukaryota; kingdom Metazoa; phylum Chordata; class Amphibia; order Anura; family Ascaphidae; genus Ascaphus; species Ascaphus truei. The sequence continues at coordinate 64,992,877 of NC_134483.1, forward strand.
ATATACCTGCTCTCCGGGTCTGTATATTAATCAGTATGTATGTATGTATGTATATATTTATATAGCGCCATTCATGTACAAAGCACTTCACAGTAGTAATAAAAGCCCAATATTTATTCATTTTAGTGGCTACCCATCATTATGTATTACCTTAAGTTGGAAATATTTCATACCACTAATATGAAAAGTAATTTTTGACAATAATTTGTCATAATATAGTATTTAGATGTAGCCAGGTCCCCCAGGCTGACCCTCACCTCCGTTGTGGTGAGAGAGTCAGGGAAGGTTGCAGGGAGTGCTCCGATGCACCGGAGTTTCCACGGCGGCTCGAGCACCCAGGGCGCCGCCATTACTGTATTTGCACATGCGCAGTGAGTCCCGTAGGCGACGGTGACACAAGAGAGGTCGCGCATGCGCAGCAAGTGGTTGCGGTAGTGCGCGAAGCATGGACCAACCAGAGGAGGTTTAGAGCATTGGACTACAAGTCCCATGAGCCTCAGCCGGACCAGGTGACGGCTGGGAGCCAATAGGGCGGAGAGACTGAACAGAGAGAGGTTAGGAGGTTGCGCAGGGGAGCACGTTTGCCACAGAAGAAGGGGAAGAGGTAGGAGCTCAGCGTGTAGAGAGGCAAGTAGCCTCTACACTAGGCCCGAATACCCGAGGCCCAGATAGGCCCTGAGTCACAGTCAAGTATAGTTAATACAGGGACAGGCCCTAGAATAGGAACCTGTCACGTTAGTGTGTGGAGCTGGGGACACAGAGACTGTCACAGTATCATCCCAGAGGTTTGGGACCAGAACTCTCCAGGAGTATCATCAGCCGCCGGGTGGGATTGCCCCGGAGGACATCACAGACAGGATCCTTTGTGAAAACTGTTTGCGGGCCCGAGCGCTGCAGGTAACATCTATTAAAGTGCACCAACTATAACATTGTTCATATTAGTGGCTGCGCAGTCACAGACATACACTCACTTTGGGGTTTACGGTGTGGGGTGTTGGACACGGTGTGGGAACACGGTGAAGGGTCGCGTGCTGCGAGACGCGTTAGTATTGTGTCTCATTAAAGAGTAACACTGATAGATAGAGTATGATACATGCATGGTTATGGTTACGCTAGTAAAGCTACTGTTTCTTTTTTATGCTGTGTGAGTAGTATTGTATTATTGTCCTGCGAGGAACAACTCCCGCTCTGCTGGGAGCCATCGCAGGTGGAGGCGCTGCATCTGGTAAGAGATAATCCATACATATACATTGCCCCAGGCTCTCCGTGGCAGAGGCTTTGGCCCTGCGAGCCAACAGGTTATACAGCATTGGTAGTTATACTGTATTCAGTAGGAAACAGGGCTACATAGACATAGAATGACTCTCTCAGATTTACATAATCTGATAGACAGGAGCCACGCATCAGCCACCACCTTAGTGCACAGGCCCTCATCGACCAACCCCTCCACCAATATAATATCCAAAGGGCTACAGTAATGTCCCTACACCCCACACTATTGTAAAGTATTTAAGCAAAGCTTTTTCACAGCATCGCATAGTTTAGCACTTCACTTAGTTTAGCACTTCTAATGTTTACCACAAAATTAAAGTACATGGCTGACATACTGTGACAATCTGTAGACTGTGAAGTGGTATAGTTTATGGTTGAACTGTACTCTTTACATATGTAACATTTGAAACAAGACTACATGATTTTTACTATTCAATCAATATTTGTTTGTTGCGCACACTGAATCGCATATACATTGTACCATTTACATGGTATATGTATATATTATTTATATATATATATATATATATATATATATATATATATATATATATATATATATATATATATATATATATAGCATCAACAATATGAGCCGAGCTTTACAAAATAGACATTAAAATACAGAGAAATATTGTATAATACATTGCATTAAACCTAAAGCACCTGATCGGAGAAGGAAACAACTTTTGCAATCTAAGTAGTATGTTGGGAGACTTTCAGTGCTCTTGTGCATGTAATTTCCCAGAATCCATGGCTGCAGTGGAAGCATGGTATGCTAGGAGATAATGGTGAAGAGCAGGGCTGCAGACCTGTGCATGTGCTCACATGTGATATTTGTATTAGTTAATAGTAGGGGGAGACATGCAGTGGGTACTAGTGTTGAGCTATGAGTACGGTAAGTACCTGTGTTCAGGCTATTGCTTTGTTCTCAAGGTGTGTTTTTAGATTACATTTAAAGGGAGAGAGAGAGTGAATACATATTATTGCTAGTGTTACTTTCCAAAATAATAATAATAATATAAAATCCATAATAATCTGGGTTTGAGGCTTATCGTTTACAACATTCAAACATTTGATGATACTTCAACCTGATTTCCACCATTTGATTAATTTATCTAGAAGTGGACTACTCAAAATTGTTTTGTAATGGGTTTTTTTTTTCAACACACACACAAAAAATCCCCATTTGCTTAACCTTTTGTAAACATGTATGCAATATTGTCAATACATAAAGTAATAGAATTGTAAAATAGAAAAATTATAAGGAAATAGGCAATTCACAAAAAACATGTTTAGTTTACCAAGCACCATCTAAAAGGGCTATATTTCTTTAAAATAGATAATCCTTATCGTTCACACTTTTATTCACCGCACTCCTAATTTCCATATCAATCGTTCCTTCAGTTCAGTATAAAAATAAGAAAATACAATACAATTTAGCCAGCAAAACTCTTTCAAGTGTTTTAAATGTTTAAAGCAGCTGAAGTTTAGAAGTGAATTCCAAGTGCTTATAAAAATGAAACTAACAATTTGAAATTGCTTTACACTGAGCAGACCCAGAAATTGACCACCCCTCAAGCAGAGGCTTTTTATGAAACAGTGAAGCACTTGAGTATTTTAAATTGCTCAGCCTAATATGGAGTGATTTCAAATGATGAGAGATCTTTTTAGTATGTGCTTTCTTTTATTAAGTGAAGCAGCACTTTAGTACAGCTGCTAAGAAGGTATTAAATATAGAGATGGAAAGCACTGTGCAGCCCCCGAGCAGGTATTATACATTTTTCCTTTTTATGTTCAGCTCATTTTTTTACGTTTTCCCTTCCTTCCTCCTGATTAATACTTATAAGGCAATGAATAGAGTATTTCTGTGGATTACTCTGTAGGTTATAAAGCAGAAAAGTGCATTCAATATTTCCGACAATCATGCATTTCATAGACAAGTGTACTTCCTAAACATCTACTATCAGAAAACACTTTTTAAGATTCTGTTTACTTGATTCCTATTTTACCAATTTTCTTTGACATCCTCAGATCACTTTAAGTGCGAGAGTTTAGGCAAATAATTAGGAAATGTTAGCACATTGTCACCACTGTTTTCTGGAGGGTCTTTCGATGTCGCCAGGCCCAGTATTACATTTTCTTATAGAAAATATTATGGTTATTTCAGTCGGTCCATGACCTTCTTGTCATCTGTAAATACCATGAAAATAAAAATAAATACAATTAAAAAAAAATGAAAAGGAAATAAATTGATTCAGGATTGAAACACGTAAATTGCAAAATAGACATGAATTAGATGTGCACTTTAATGACGTCTTTATTTATTACTTTAAAACACCACAATATTTCCTTTAATCCTGGTCAGCAAAATCAGAATAGTAATTATATGAATTTCCATATGTCAACATTTTCTTACAGCTGTGATCTGTGTGATAGATCGAGCTGATTCATGATCATACAGTACATTTTGTATAGTGCATCAGCTAGCAGACATCTTCATTGTTTTGCGTGCCTATTGAAGCAGTGCTGGTGGTGTGCCACAGGCCTAGATGTTCCATGTATGGGCACAATATGGCAGCTGATTAAAAGGATCACTGTGTTAACTGTAAATTTAGTTTCATTTTTCGCTAATTCCCAAATTTTGACTGATGCTTTAAAAAAATGTAAGAGTGCAAAAGGATACTATAATTAATGTAAAATGACATGTTAATGCCACATAGAACATTGCACAATATCGATAAAAGCACAAAAAACAACTTACTGAATCAGTTTAATAGATATCATTAAAGTACAAATTAATATAAACTGTGCACTGGGCATATAGTGGATATTATAGATCAAGATTACCAATTATCTATATATACATATTTCTGTAAGGATGTCTGCACATCCCTCTCTGATAGGCTGAATGACCTGTAACTAACCCAGAGACAACCAGTGAGGATGCATAACCCTTCCCCTCTGTGATAGGCTGGCAGCCTGTCAATCACCCAGGGACAGCCAGTGAGATTGCACATCCTGTGTAATTTGACTGCACATTGGTGTAACATCTTAAGTGTCACATATGAAGTGTCTGTGGAGTTTAAATTCGGAGTTGAATTGGTGCTGAAGAATACAAAAATTGGACTCTGCACTTCATCATCAACCCTGCAACTATGAGAACTTCGCTTTCTACATGCTCTAACAATTTTTTCACATGTAAAGATTTACATTGTAAACTGCTGTGTACCCTTGAGTGCTGCACAGCCCTCCCAGGCCTGATTTATACACCTGCTCTTTCACCTCCTACTCCTCATCAACTCCAATACCTGGGACCTCTCTCCCTGCATCTCATTATGCCTCCCTTTTCCGGTTTGCTGTTTTACTCATTCCTTTGTAAACATTTCTGTTATCTCCAGTTACACTCTCCTCCTATCCACATTTCTTCATCTCTCCTTCCCTCCACCGATCCATGTTCTTATACACTGCACCACTATGTACACACCTTTCCCAACGACTTCTAAACACCCTCAATATAAAGTACCTCCTCTCTACTCCTCTTCCTTGCTGCTGGGGATATCTCTCCTTATCCTGGAACCAGCCATATACACACCTGCTCTCGCTCACACCCCACTGCCACCTCCTTCCCTGCTAATGGTGTTAACCAATCTAATTTAATACTGACCAACCTTAAAACTCACCTCTCAATATAAGCACCCCAATAGCCTGCACTCATGGCTACTGTTCTACACCCACAGTCACTCCTACCAACCATTGGGGCCAACCACTGCTACTGCACTATTCTCCCACCTGGTGTCTCTGTAAATTTCCCAACATACCACTTAGATTGTAAACTCTCCAGGGCAGGGATTGACTTTCCTATTGTCTGATTTTGCTGCACTTATAGTATTATTATTATAATTCCCTGTACTGTATTGTCTGTGTAAATGGCTGAGTACACGTCAGTGCTATATAAATAAAGATATACTGTACATATGTAGCAGGGTCCCCCCTGACTACTATTCTGCCCAATGGTCTGACATTAAACCCTGGTACTATCAGTTGCCAGTAGTTGGTATGTTGTTTTCCCCTTCACCTTTGGTACTGCACTTGAGTGACAGCAGGGGGTGGCTGTTGTAGCTGGGACACTGGGTGCCTGCCTTCTGGCTGTACTTAAGGGCAGGACCGCCCTAAAGTTAGTTGTTGTTCCTTCCCCTCGAGGAAGGCAATGACACAACTGTGAGCCTGAGATTGGTGCCTTCCCATGTGCTCTTCCCTCCGGGGGAGAATGAGTGTGACCATACCTCTGCCTCTGCTAGGGAGGTGGGGAAGAGCTAGGACAGCTGCGGGTGCCCTTGGCCTGTAGTGACGGCCCAGGGACCATCTTCAGTGATAGCTGACCTGACAGACTGTATCCAGCAGAAGACTGCCATGTAACTGTTACTGCATAGTGTAGTAATAAACCGTTCCTGTTTTGCAATATACCTCCTGCCTGGTGCGTGACCTTACTGGTGGGGGAGAGTTAATAATTTATACCGTGGAAGATCACCTTCAGTTCCTGGAGTCCATGGCAGAAGAAGGCGCTGCACTGCTACGAAGATATGTGGGGTATGAACCCCAGAAGCCTGTTCCTGTGTCCCAACTACCATTGGCGGACAACTCAGCCCTCCTGTTGCCAGCAGGTATATGCACCATACACCCTGTTACAGTTACACATACATACTTCCTTCCCCCTCTGTGAGACTGAGCGGTCTCTCACTCACCAAGGAAACTGGGGGAGGTGATTCTAATGCCAGTGGAGACAGCAGCAAGGAGAGGAGGAGACATATGAGATGAGTAGGATAGGAGAAAGTGTAGTATGCACAGAGAGGAGTCGAAACAGTAAAGCAGGGACTGCAAAGATAAAGGGGGAGTAAATGCAAAGAGGAGAAGGGCATGATGGAGGGGATGAGAGACAGCAAGGAGAGGAGGAGACACATGAGATAAGTAGGAGAGGAGGGAGTGTACTGTGCATAGAGAGGAACAGAGACAGTAAGGCAGGGAGTGCAAAGAGAGGGGAGAAGAGAGTGAAAAGAGGACCAGGGCATGATGGAGGAGATAGTAAGGTGGGGAAGAGGGGATAAGAGACAGCAAGGCGTTACAGGGAGGGGTGAAAACAAAGTAATATTTAGGTGATACGCTTTCAGATTACCTAGATTGGCTTATGTTATGCCGGATACAGCTAGTCCTACCATATTTGTTTAATTGTAACTTTATTTCAAGCCCACTACAATTACCATATAGGAAGGAGCCCTGGTCACAGAATTTTCTTGGCAGAGTCCCTGCCCCAACAAGCTTACAAACTATTGCGCAGAGCCACAAAGCTCTATTAAATCAGGGGAAATAATGCACTGTTAATTAAATAGGTAATGGACACAGTTCAATGGATATCCACAAAACGTATAACATGCCAAAGTAGAAAAATAACGATATCTGTAGTAGCGCTGATCTTCGTAGGACAGAGATATTAACAAATACAATACACATGCGCATTGGGGAAATATAACGGGCGTTCCAAATAATACACATGCGTTCCACCCATGTAATACTTGTGCGTTCCGTAAACATAATGGTCATATGCACGTTCAGAATCAAATAAATACACAATACCTAGGAAAAATTTTCAGTCATATTGGCCTTACCCTACTCTACAGGTGTTAACATGACCGAGGAGGATTCAACCTCTGCTGCTGCTCATATTGTTGCTGGAAGTCTCAGGAGTATAACATTCACAGATGAGGAATTGGAGATGATGATTAATAGGGTGTGGTACTTGTATTTACAAAAAATAAACATGGCCTACATTTCAATAAATACACCTTCACCCCACCCCCTCCATACACATACAGTACAGTAATGGGCAAAATAACTATTATCCAGATATGGACAATAGATTATTTCCCCAATTTAAACACAACATTAACCATGCAGCATAAATAAAGTAAATATAAACCGTTCTACTTACCCCTGGCAATATGAAGGGCGTCCCCATCAGCATACTGCAGGTCCATGTCCTCCGTTGCCAGAAAGCATACATTGCAAAATACAATCTAATGGCCCCTAGCCCTTAATCACCTTAGCGGTTAATAACTGCTGTAGTAATTAAGGGGTTAACCCACCCTGCCCAGCTACCCACCTGGGAGGCTTAACCACCCACCCCGGACCCAATATACTTACCCTGTACCCATTGATTGTTATAGTAGTACATCATACCCATATATTATGGGTATGATAAGCTACTATAGCAGTCAATGGTCACTCTAATACAAAAGCCTGACTATCCAAAATACACAATAATAAAACCTACAGTATACAACAAGCACCTAAACCTCCAAACTGTAAAATTAAAAGCAATAGGCAATCAATCAATGACCTAAATAAAACCACTAGCCAACCAATCAATTAAAGAAATACAAACACTAGCCAAACAATACATTCATTTCATATATAAAAGCAGTAACCAACACATCAATTAATTAATACATCCACTAGGCAACACATAAATTAAACCATTAGCCAACAAATTGCATCATTAAATAAAAACGCCCAATAACATGTAAAAAAAAATACAAATTGAAACAAGCCATCACAACAGTATAAAAGCAGTAACCAACACATCAATTAATTAGTACATCCACCAGGCAACACATTAATTAAACCATTTGCCAACAAATTACATCATTAAATAAAAACGCTAAACAATCTGTAAAAAAATACAAATCAAAACAAGCCATCACAATTAAACACAATTGAATCAAAACAATATACATGCATAGAAAATATAACAGTCAGAAGAAATACATTTGCCAAAAAATGCATTGGATATTACTGTATTCATCTGTACGGGAGTATAATGCGTGGTGCTAAGAACCGTGTACAGCCTTAGTAATAATGAAATAATGATGGTGAATCCTGTGTGAGGTCTGGGATGTAATCTTGATTGTAGGGAGGGTACTGGGTGTAGTATCCTAGTTGGTAAACCAGCATAGATGGCACTCAAGTTGTCCAGGAACCCAAAGGCTAATAATCACCCCAATGGATAATACCCTAATCCCTTAGCAGAATAATATAACCATGTAGCAAGCAGGAAAAACTCACAAATCTACTGCGGCGTCCATGTTAATCTCATCAGACCTTCAAGGTGTGCCTCCGTCCCTGGAGATAGAATGCAATAGGAGAGAGAAATGGCAGAGCACAACCGGAATCATCCAAAAAAGAGAATTAGGAGGAAAGTGCGTTATCCATAAAAGGGGTTTCCTTCCATGACTATTAAACCCTTTTATGGATAACGCACTTTCCTCCTAATTCTCTTTTTTGGATGATTCCGGTTGTGCTCTGCCATTTCTCTCTCCTATTGCATTGTATTCATCTGTACCCTAAACAGGTACAGATTAATACATTAGCAGTCAATGGGCATTGAAAAACATTAAAATAGACAGATCCAATTCAAAAACCTGTAAAAAATAAAAGTACACACATTCAATATTGATCTTACCATTTGAAGCGTTGGCCCTCAGAATCCCAGTGAATCAGCAAGCTCTCCTCCGGTGACATGACAAAACACAATCCAACGCCATCCACGGTGAAGATCCGGACCAGGTAACAAAATTCTTCTTTCTTTCATGTGGTATCACCTTCTTCCTTCTTCATCTGTGACCATTTCTTTCATTTCTTTATCTTTCTTTATCTTCAACTGTCAATCAAACCCCATGTTAAATCCACAATGTTGACTCGTCGGCTTCTTGAGCTCAAACGAGCCGTTGTGGCCTTAAATATGGCCTGTGACATCACATTTGATTGGCAAATGGTTCTCACGCCTGTGATTGACTGTGCGAATCATGTGCTTTTTTTTTTTAATTACGTCATTTAAAGAGAATGAAGCCAGCCATCAGAATGGATGTTCTTCATTTCCCTTTAACATGATGTCATTAAATCTAAAATGGTTGCCCTCAAATGGTACTTCATCCAATCAGAATGTGGGAACTATATCCGCAATCTGATTGGTTGTAGTAGACACAATACACACTTACTGGGGTCTGCGTTCAAAAACTAGCCTCAAATTGGTGCAGGACACCAGCTTCGGAAAGGTTTACCCTGACCGGGACCTTGCCCCGGGCTTCGTGGTACTCTTTTCGGGGAGAATACCCAACCGCGACCGCTACGTTCTAGTCTGAGAACTTGGTCCTCGCGTCTGACTTGGTCTCAGCTAGGCAGACTTTCCTAGCTCCAAAAATGAAGCCGGTTGCTCTGCTATTCAACAGGGCAACTTTGAAAAGCCTACCTTTGCATCACCGACTCAAGCCACTAGATTGACCTGACTGGTCACATGTTTCAAGTAAACCATGTAAATACGTAGTGCTATAGACTTCACAACAGTAGGATAGGTAAATTAATGAATAACCAGATACTTGTGGGGGGGGACCCCTAAACATAAGCTTCAGAGAAGACAGGGGTAGTGTGGTATATCGGTGCATCACCACAGTAAGCTCAGATGATATAAATTCCATTAAATGAATCCAGAACCCAGGAACTAGTATATTAATATATGAATCCAGAACCCAGTATATTAAGAAGAAAAAACATCCCAGGGTGAAGAATAGGGACCTGGTGGTGCCCACACAGCTACCCCAAAACTTGGTCTCCAAAATGCATAAATTCACCACTGGGGTATAATATAAAACAGTCCAGCAAAAGAAGGTAACAAATGAGGAGCTGTTGCCCTTTACCTTTCTGATGTAGTTCCAGATAAATGGATTCCTTGAGCAAGTCAAGGAACCTTGAGAAAGTCCTGAGGGATGAAACGCGTTGGTGCGTGGTTCTGTACTGTTGCCAAGCTGATCATTAAAGGCTAATATATATTTTTTCCATGTCTGGAGTTGCCCTCATTTTTCTACGTTTGTGGATGTTGTGAGCTGTGCTCCTCTTCTCCTCTACTTCTCTGATAGAAGACAGGTACTGGGTTGCAATCCTGGACGATGAGCTCACTAATAAGTGACGCTGTGGTAAACAATGATACCAGGAAAATTAAGTATAATAACACCCTATAATGTACCAAATGTCTAGATAAAGTCCTGAATAGGAAAACATGTAGCAAGCGATTGACTCACTCAGAGTGCTGCAACGTCCATGCGATCCACAGGTGAGGGGTCCGAAGGGTAGACTAGTAGAAAGGGAGAAAACTGGAAGAGCACTACTAGAAATATCATAAAAGTAGTGGAGAGGAAGGTGCGTATCCCATAAAAAATTATTTGTTGGTCATGGAAAAAAGGGCAAAGGAGAGCCCCACCAACGTTTCACGCTTCACAGAGCGCTTTCTCAAGGTATACATATCACAACTTTATTAGCATATATATAGACACAAAGTACAGGCAGTCCTCGTTTTTTAACGCTTTGCTTTACAACGAATGGCTTATCCAACGATATGCAATGCATACCTATGTTCATTTTTATAACGCCAAAACGGCTTATCCAACGCTCTTACGACGCTTTGCAATGTTGTGTATGTGTGTGTATATATATACACATTCACATAAACAACGTTGCAAAGCATCGTAAGAGCGTATATATATAATATTATACTATATAATATTATATTATACTATATAATATATTAATTATTATGTTATATTATATATATATAATACAGTTTATACACTATATAATTTATGTGTGTGCTGCATATCTTATTGCCTGCATAAAATATTTGGTGTATTTTAGTGTTAAAAATGCCTTCAGGAACGGAACCTTTAATTTAAACAGTGTTCCTATGGGAAAACGTGTTTCGCTTTACAACGTTTCGCTTTACAACGCCATTTTGAGAAACGCATTGTGTCGGATAACCGAGGACTGCCTGTAACATAACCAACCAATACTCACAGCCCACATGTGGTCCGCCCTCTCTGATTGCTGATAATCTTCTGATGTGTGTACTTAAGTTAGCATGTATACAAGGATGACGCCGACTATCTCCATCCCTGATTACTAATCCGGAGGCATGCACGGTCTAGCAAACCCCAGTGGTACGCGCTTGTGCAGTACCCAACTGAGGGATAGTCCTCATGTCAATGGAAGCCGTGGAGCGCGGGGAGAGTGCGTCATCAAATGACCCTGCATACATGCATCACTGAGGCTCTAAGTGCGCGCGCATCTACACTTTCCAGGACATTAGTCCCTCCCCGCAATCGGAGCAGACCCAGTGAGCCGCGGACTATCGGCGGAGGGTGGAAAGATCCAGCGCTCCATGGAATCGCAAAAGTATTACATTTATTGCGCCATCACTTGAAAAAGACCTACTTCGGTCGAAACGGTCGTTGTGTATGGCGCAATAAATGTAATACTTTTGCAAATACGTGGAGCGCTGGATCTTTCCTTTTCACAGTTCAAGCTATATAAATAAAGACACATACCTCTTCTTTTCTTCATCAACAGTGGACTGCAGCCAGTACCCACAAGAATGGCCACTACCTAGACCTGGTTTTCACTAAAAACTTTTCTCTCTGGGATTTCTCCATTTCCCCCCTTCCTCTCTTTGACCATCACCTCATCTCATTTTCTCTCTCTTGCTTCTCCCCTTCTCGTTTCTGAAGAGACATGCTCTCTATTAACCTACCAGCTTTATATTCCATTTTACGCACCTCCCTCGCCTCTCTCAGCCCTGCTCCAGACCCTGACAACCTGGTAAGGAACTACAACTTTGCCCTATCCTCCTCTCTTGATCTTCATGCCCCGCTTTCTCTCTTCCGTTCTCGCCCTTGTAACCCGAGACCCTGGCTAAATTCCCACACTGCGTTCCTGCACTGACTCGTTCTTCTGAATGCCTCTGGAGGAAATCTCACACTCTCGCAGACTTCCTTCACTAAAAATGTTTGCTATCCTGTTTCAACTCTGCCCTCTCTCAGGCTAAACAAACCTACTTTTCTGTACTAATCAGCACACACAAGTCTAACTCACTCTGACTCACCTCTGTCTTTGACTCCCTACTCAGACCAACCTCAGCTGCCTGTTCTTCCTCCTCCATCTAACCTCAGGACTTTGCTGACAATTTCAACGAATAGGTGGAATCCATACATCAGGTCATCCCTTCAGTTTCCTCCTTCCATCCTACACCTCTTCCTAACTCTCCTCCTATCTTCCTTGACACTTTTGCCACTGTCACGGAGGAGGATGTGTCACTGCTGATCTCCTCTTCTCTCTCTACCACTTGCCCTCTTTACCTCATTCCCTTCCATCTCCTAAAACCTCTTGCTCCTGCTATAATTACAACACTCACACACATTTTTAACTCCTCCCTCTACTCTGGTACCTTTCCCTCCTCCTTCAAACAGGCAACAGTCATACCATTATTAAAAAAACAGCAAGCTTGACCCTACCTGTCTTTCTAACTATCAGCCTGTCTCTCTCCTGTTTTTTGCCTCTAAACTCCTTGAACATCTTGTAGTCTCTCGCTTGCTCCATTTTCTCACCTGCTATTCTCTCCTAGACCCTCTACAATCTGGCTTGGGCACTGTTCACTCCACTGAAACAGCCCTCACTAAAATAAGTAATGACCTCCATGCTGCCAAAAACAGAGTTGATTACACTCTGCTCATATTACTTGACCTCTCTGCAGCATCTGATACTGTGCACCACCCTCTCCTACTACACGTTCTCCATATTCTTGTTATTCGTAACAAAGCTCTACCCTGGATCTTTTCTTACCTCTCTTATCATACTTTCAGTGTCTCTTCTGCTAACACCACCTCCTCTTCTATCATTCTCTCTTTTTGGGTATACCAGGGCTCTGTCCTGGGACCTCTCATCTTTTTTCTGTACACACTCTCTCTAGGTGACCGAATCATTTTTCTTGTGTCAAATATCACCTCTATGCTGACAACACACAAATTTACTTTTCAACCCCTGACCTTACACCTGCTGTACAGACCAACATTTCTGAATGTCTCTCTGTGATATCATCCTGGATGGCCCTCCACCGAATTAAACTTAACATGTCAAAAACAGAGCACCTCATATTTCATCCCAAACCTGGACCCAAACCTCCTTCCACATTACTGTTGGAAGTTCTGTCATACACCTACTAGCTCAAGCACACTGCCTAGGGGTCCCACTCGACACCTCTCTCACATTCTTCTCTCACATTCAAAATATATATGTAAAACCTGTTGCTTTTTCCTCAACAATATTACAAAGGTACGCCGTTTCCTCTGTTACTTGACTAGACTCAGGCCCTCATTGTCACGAGAGAACAGACAATATATCTAATAACCGGGCCAGATTGAACAAGACTAGGATATAGTAAACTGAATGAGTTTATTTCCTGTGAGCAGAACAGACAATACATCAAGCAAATGACATTACAGAAATATTTACACTTACTGGTGTTGGACAAGGAGATATTCAGCCAAATAGCAGCTCCTTAGTTGTTATAGGTCACAACAAGCACGACAAGCACAGGAATAAGGGGTGCAAGCAACTATATAGATGCAGGCCCCCCATTCCTAACATGGCAGTTCAGTTATTGGTGAACAATTATCTTGTCCCAATCACCGGTTGCCAGTTAATGAGAGAAGCTGGGTTTACCCAGCCCCTCAGTAATACAACCCTCCCCTGTAGCTACTTGGCCAGCCCATTTATAAAAAACTATGACCTGATGCCTTCGTTGCCATCCTGTCTAGCAAAAATACTTATTGGGCAGGGGTCTTTCATGTAGGGTGTTACGTTTGACAGGTCACAATGGTTAGTATCCATCTGTGACAGCTGGCTGCATAGGCAATAAGGTGAGTCACTTCCCCGGATGTACAAGCTTTTTTCTCACCTCTGAGAAACTTCTCCACAACAAAGCCTTTCAAGTAGCCTCCTTTGATTGTACAATTACATATCAAAGCGGCCATTTGGCAAGCTTCCAAACCTATCCAAAGTTATATTAAAAACAGCGATAACTCATAACTATATTTCCCATATATTAAATCAGATTAACAATATGTATACAACCTGTGTTCATTGCATAGGAAAGCATATCCAAATTTCAGCCTTGTAGCATAAACACATACAGAGATATGGTTCTATGGGGTTTACATTATGACAAATACACAGTTAACACCCCTCTCTCCATGTTAATACATAACATAACAATTAATTCTGCTGAAGTGGGGAAATGCAGATCAACATATACACAGATCCCATTAACCTCTCATATCCATATCATGATAACAGGATATATAAAATAACACACAGTACTGCTGGGGAAATACATCTAAGACCTGAGACAATTTGGCTGAAGCGGGGAAATGCAGATCCACCTATACACAATATGGTTAACCCTTTCCCTCCCGACATGATTTATACACACATAGTAATATAACACAGACTGCTGGGGAAATACATCTAAGACCTGGGGCCATTCTGCTGAAGCAGGGGGATGCAGATCAACATATACACCGATCCCATTAACCCCTCATACCCCGATCATGACAATCATTCTCTCCCGTTTCGATTACTATAACCTCCTGCTGTCATACCTTCCTGGTCTAGCACCCTCACCTGCTGCTCCAGCACTGTCACCTGTCAACACTTGTGTGCTCAATAATCCTCTGTGTTAACATTCTAGTTGTCTTGCCAACATAAAGCAACCCACATGGACATCTCAGGAAATATACAACATGTGTGGTTCTACATGTGATGCAATGTTTAATTTTGATAATAGCACCAGTAAATGGGTGATGGAATGTATCCCCTATACATAGACTATGGCATATAGAGCAGCTACAACATCTAAAGTTATCTGGTTTGCCAAAACTTAAAAAGTTGGTACTCTGATTAAAAATAATATCATCAAATTTGATCAGTGTGTCTGAAATATTCCTCCCACATCTGAAAGCCACCATTGGGGGTTCACGACACACCTCTGTTAAAATTTGGTCATGCTGCAATATACTGTATGCCAATGTTTCATGATAGTAGAACGTAGGAACTTACTCCCCGTGTTGTAAGTAATAGGGAATATTATCCTGTCCGAGTCTTTCTTATGACCGACAACAGATACATCCCGCTTGAATGCCTCCTCTAGGAATTGTGGGGGCATAACCCCTAGCCATGAAACATTCCTTCAGATCTAAAATGGCAGGGCCCAACCGTACAGGTCTGTCTGTTATGCTAGAAACCCGTACTTTCTGTGAATAGGGGAGTGCCTTAATAAGGGCCGGAGAATGATAACTATCCGCCCTAAGCATCGCAGTCCGATCCGTGGGTTTCCTTTATACATCTGTGTGGATTACCCCATTTTCTAAACTTACCAAGACATCAAGGTATAAAATTGATGTACAGCACCAAGCATTGGTAAACCATACTGGTGTAACCAATTGATTCAAATAATCAAAAAATGAAATCAATTGGCTTTCAGTACCTTTACTTAGGATAAAAATATCATCTATGTACTGGTAATAACAGTGAATATACATATGAAATTCTGATCTGTAAATATGCTCCATTTCAAAGTGTGCCATAAATAATTTAGCATAGGCCGGGACCACATTGCTACCCATCGCCGTTCCTTTGATCTGCAAATAATGTTGCTGCTCAAACAAAATATTTTTTATATAATATAAAATGTAATAGCAACATAATATATTCCGTGGAAACGGCATCTGCATAATTGTAATGCGTAGCTCACCACAAATGAAGCGCGACCGTGGTGCTGAGGTAGGGAATTGAGAAACGCCAACCCACAGCCACGAGGGCGCACCTTGGATGTAGATTAGTCTTGCAAGCTGGGTCAGGAGTACGGAAGGTAGAGTTGTTGTTATACTTGCCAGATCTGGATTGGAGATTAGCGGATCATTGGAATACTTTGCCAAAGTCAGGATTGGAGAGTAGCAGATCGTTAAAGTACTTTGCCAAAGTCAGGATTGGAGAGTAGCGGATCATCAGGGTACTTTGCCATGGTCTGGGTTGAAGAGAGCAGGATGGTCGTACATAGCCGGGTCAGAGCTGGAGAGGTGCGGAGTCCAGAGAACGAAGCAGGGTCAGGCAGCAAGGAGAGCAGGAACAAGGCAGGCAAGGCACAAGGCAGGAACTAGGTTAGGATGCAGAAAGGCATGCGTCACACACAAGGTTATGCTCAGCAATGAGACTCTCGGCTGAGCAGGTATTTAAGGAACCACCCTCCAATGGAAAGTGGGGTGGAACAACAGAGAATGTGCTGATAGGCTGCTGGGTCACGCAGGTGCGCCCTATTGTGCAGCCCGATTAGGTCTAGGGGTGGAGCTACATCCCGCGCGCGTCACCGACATCAGGAGATGGTGATCCAATCACACACCACTGGTGCACCGCGCATGCCCGTCACCCGAATGGGAACGGAGCCTGGAGGCGGGTCCAGGGGAAGCCTGCCTTCCGCACATCACTGACATCAAGGGGTAGCGACTCGATCGCACGCTACTCGTGCACCGCACATGTATGTCTTTGGAGCGGGGGCAGAGTGGGAACAGGTCTAAAGGGGCTGGCTGAACGCGCGTTGTCCGCGCGCGCGCAGTGGAACCGCCGCGGGACCGCAAAACTTGAGTGCCAGATGTAGAAGGCTGAAGAGGTGAGTTCCGGCCATCAGGGTGGCGAATCCTCACAATAATGGGATATCTATGCTGCCTTGACCACCTCTAAACCTTCATCATGAGGGATGATTGTATTGAGGTTGGCCACGTCCATAGTAACTAGAATCATGTTATCCATAGTAACTAGAATCATGTTATCCTCAGACCTCGGTAAAGTTCTTAATTTATTCAAAAAAGCCGAGGTGTCTTTAAGATACAATGGCACTTGATGAACCACCGGTTGCAAAATCTTATCCACATAAATTGCCAATGGCTGATTCAGTGAATAAGTAGCAGGGGATCTATCATGCATTTATGCACTTTGGGTAACATATAGAATACCAGACACTTAGTGTTCCATATGAAGGTATTCCGCCTCCTTCTCTGTAATCCAACGATTGCTGAGACCCATTTCAATAATCCCCTTAATCTCATGGGCATATTCAAATGTAGGATCTCTTGTTAATGTAATATAGCTCTCAGTATCAGAGAGTGGGAGAAACGCCTCCCCCTTATACTTGACGTAATCCTGAATGATTAAGGCTCCCCCTTTGTCCGCTCTTTTGATAATAATATTAACATGATCTGTTAGAGTTTGGAAGGGGTGTTTCAGCGGGCACCACGAGGCAGAAAAAACGTGGCAACTGCTGGACTGTGCTGTAAAGTGTCCTTTATTAAAGCATGGTTAAAAAGAGGGGGGAAAAAGGATGCCCCTGCACCTCTAACACGTTTCACCCATGCTTGTAAAGTGTCCTTTATTAAAGCATGGTTAAAAAGAGGGGGGAAAAAGGATGCCCCTGCACCTCTAACACGTTTCACCCATGCTTGGGTGAAACGTGTTAGAGGTGCAGGGGCATCCTTTTTCCCCCCTCTTTTTAACCATGCTTTAATAAAGGACACTTTACAGCACAGTCCAGCAGTTGCTACGTTTTTTCTGCCTCGTGGTGCCCGCTGAAACACCCCTTCCAAACCGGAACAGGTACACCTTCTCTGCATCCCTTGTCAGCTATGGAGCACACAGAACCGGCGTTCACACCGCATGTGAGTAAACCTGCTGCTTAAATGAGAGCCACCCCAGGCATACAAGATTATTCAATTCAGGGAAATTGCAGAGGTCAAGGGGGGGTCCAAACACTCCCTACTTACAACTCTGTATACCTCTGTTATACCTTGTGCCATCTATGGGTTTAATGCATATAGCCTCAAGCATGCAATACCACACCAAGTGATCCGGTTTAAAACGCAGTTAAAAACATTTACTTTACAATTACTGTGGGTCACATATGCTCTGTAGCACTGGTTAATTGGGGCCACTTACCCCTTACAATTTTGATCTGTTAGAGCTTTAAGGGCTTGTCTCTCATTGTAAGTCATATTATTTGTACTCTTAGAATTACATCTAGCATATTTAGTAATATCTGCTTTCACTAATCTCATGTATGTACTAGCTGACTGATTTTTAATGGGAGGTATGAAGGTGGATCTCAACTTACATTCCCTTGTGGTACTCTCAATGGCGGGTCTGGGTGCGATGGATGAATCCTTCGCCAGCTCTGTTGCCCTAGAGGAAAAGAAAGATTTAATATTCAAGTTCCTTTCAAGTTTAAAAAGATCGACTTCCACGTTAAAATCATTATAAATAACAGTGGGTTCATAGGACGGTCCTTTTGAAAACACTGTCATTTCCATTTGAGTTACATTATGACTGGATAAATTAACCACCAGAGAGTTCATACTCATGTTTTGTTCTGTGAGCGGAGTACCGGACGATCTTTTGCCTGGCCTCTTCCCCCGCCTGAGCCTTTTGAACCTTCCGAGGTTGGACACACTCCTAAAAAAGGAAGTGGGCTCGGGTCCCTCAGTCATTCTGTTGAGGAATGCCCATCTGAATCACTTGTGCCAGCATCCCTCACAGATTGTGGTTTACGTGCCCTTGGATTAGGTTTTGTTTTTCCTTCTTGTTTCTGCCAAAGATAATCACGTCCGTCTTTATAATCTGCAACCACTTTCTTAAATTTTTGCTTCTTAAAGTGTAACAAGTTACTTTTACATTTTTCTAATCTTGTCTTTAATTCCTCCAATGATGTGATAGTGTCAGCTCCTGTGTTCATGTGCTCAATAAGGATCTCAACTTTGAGAATGTCCCGTCGTGTATCTGAAAGTTGTGTATAAACCTCCTCCACCACAAGAATAAGAAGATCCAACGATGCTCTCTTTAGAACCTGGCACGATTTCTCACAGAACAGTGGATTACCAGAACCAATCGTGGGTCGATTGTTAATTTTAAACCCATGTGGTATTAAGCATTGTCGATAGTACTCAGACAGTGTATTGCCATACGAATGGAGTTCTATCTCACGTTTCTTCAAATGTTCTAATTCCCGCAGATGATCAATGGGTCTGTCTGGTCCAAATTAGATGTTTTAAACAGTATTCTATTAATTTCCTTTTCAGTCAATGATAACGTATCCACTCTGTGAGTGACACCCAACGATAAGGTACTAAGGTTCTCCATATGTCTTGTGTGTTATAAGTGATGTGCTAATGATACCTATAGCAAGCTCATAAATGACACACAACACAAATATACTAATGGGTCTGTAACAGGGGAGTAATCCCTGTTCAAGTAATGTGCCTTTAATCTAGCATTGTGGTGGTTAACTGCTGGTAGTCAATTAATAAACACCACCTGCCTGATCTAGTTTGCTTACAAAAGCCTGTCTGTTGAGACAGGAAGTGACTCCTTAGCTCTGAATGAGAGCTGACCTTTGGAGACAGAGAAGTGTTCTTGAGTCTCCCAGGAGAGACTGACCAAGAGAACACACATCTCTGGAGATGACCGGTCTTGAGCTCTGCCCAGCAAAACTGATTGCAAGACACAAAATAAGACTTCTAATCCTGGATGCTGATATTTTCTGTGCAAGCACGGGTGCGGTTCCAGGAGAGCAGAGAAGCTTACTCTACAGCAAGAAACAGATAAGGCCCACAGCAAGAAACAGATAAGGCCCGGGCCATAGAGGGGGGGAGCCGTGCTGCACCGCGCTGACGCTGAGGCTCGCCTGCAGAAGCTGTGCGATTCCATGCACATACAGGCGAGCCAGCGTCCGCGATCGTAGGTGGGGGGAGACTGAGGGAGGTGGGGCAGTGACGTCACTGGGCCAATCGCCCACGACGCACTGACGTCGACGTCACGGCGCCGACGTCACGGCGCCGTGACGTTGACGCAGCCCCGCTCTCATTGGAGGTTTTCAGCCGACAGCGCGCTGAAAAACAGCCTGGCGCTCGGCTGAAAACTCCAAAGCCTGAGCACGCCTGCGGATGCTCACGCGAGCCCCCTCTCAAGGCATCCTCATTCAGGATGCAGGGGCTCAGCGCTGAGCGTCCGCATGCCTCAGCACAGCCTGTCCTTCTATGGACTCGGCCTAAGACTTTCATTATTAAGAGACTGTTTATCCTATTAGAATCCTATTAGAATCCTATTAGAATCCTAATCATTATCATTTAACAGATCAGCCGCCCGTCAACCAGGCATGAACCATGGCTGGGAAGGCAAACGCAACGGAGCTTGTCTGAGGTGAGGAGCGGCGCATTCCAGGTATCTGCCAGGTACATACTGGGTATTTGCTCGAATAAAGTGTGTCGCAGCAGTATATGTTTTGGGGCTGCGAGACATGCTTTACTAAGGGAGATGTGAATTAATTGCATAGGATTTCACTAGAACTACTCCCAAGTGAATAGAAGCTTTGCTCTCCCCCCCCCCCCTGTGTTTGGGTGGTTTCCTGATGAAAAGGAAAAGGCACAATAAAGCCTATTATAATTTCACCTTATAAAGTCTCCAATTGTGTACCTCTGTGAACGTCCGTCTACATATGGTGTCCGAGGTGGGACAAGAGGTGTCTTTGAAGTTAAAAAGGACCGGAGATTTTTATGTGAAATTTTTTGTTATGCTTTTTGCCTACAAACAGTCTGAGAGAAAAAAAAAAAAAAAAAAACCTCATGCAACAGAGATCAGAGTTAAAGTGATACACACCACTGAAACCACACTGCACTGAAACTTACAAAACCACAGATGGACTCTTTGCCCCAATACCTAGAGGACAGAGACTGCTGAAGTAGCTAAACCTTATTTTGCCTATCACAAAGTGTAATATGGTCATTGAAATATGGGTTTTGCCTTCCAGCCATAGTCAGGGTTCAAGAAGTGAGTCAGCCCTTAAAAAGGGATAGGTGTTTGTTGTTTTCAAAAGTTTTGCTGAAGCAGTGAATGCAGATGGTGACCCACGAGTGGTACTGATTTTGCAAATAAAGGTTGCCACACCGCATAGGGCTACCAGCTGTGAATGGAGTATATGCAGAAAAGTGTGAAAATTGATACAAGACTGTGCTGAAGCAGGGGAATTTTTTTTTTATAACTTTGATTTTATTAGGTGAAATATTACATACATGGTAACACAACCCAATGTCTTCAATATCATCACCTCTTTTCTTAACATTATTCCACAAAATTGACACACCAGACACACAGGACAAACAGGGAGACATGACCAAAGGGTAAGAAAGGGAAGGGGGGGGTGCGTGGAGGAATCGACAGCCTTGGTAGAGGGAGGGCATGTACTCGGGCCCCCTGCCGTCCAGCCGACTGCTCTCCCCTTCAAGAGATAGAGATGCTTATGTGTGTGTATATCTTTCTCTTAATGCCTGTGATCCTCCTTAGCTCTCTCTCTTGGGACGTCCCTCACCTTTAGGGTTCCCACCCACTCCCCCGTCCTACTGTCTCTATATGGTCATGGATCCGTTTGGTCACCGGAGAACGCATTTTTTAACTATCATTGCAATATTGTGGTACTATCCACTCCCGGGATGTCCGTCTGTGCCAGCCAAGGGGACCAGACTTTTAGAAAATTGGAACCGGTGTCATTGACTAAACTTGTCAACTGTTCCATCCGGCAAACAAACCAAATTCTGTTCCTGATCTTGAGGATAATTGGAATTTCTGGTTGCTTCCATAATGCTATGATCTCGCACCTGGTGGCAGTTGCAAAATGTGTGATCAACTTGTGTGAAGCGTTCGAGAGCCCCCTGACCCGCCTGCCCAACAAGAACAGCCACGGGTCCAGGGGAGTCTCCACGTCGAGCAATCGTTGCAGCCACTCCCTAATTTCCGCCCAAATCGGAGCCACCCTCGTGCAAGACCACAGCATGCGGCATAAGTCCGCTCGGTCTCCGCACTGTTTGGGGCAGAGCGGAGAGTAGCCTTTGACAAATTTGGATAATTTAGTAGGGGTATAGTACCACCACATCAGGACTTTGTATGCGTTCTCCTTTAACGTGGTACAGATAGAGCTTTTAGCTGCTGCCTGTAGGATCCTGTCCCAGTCTTCGTCCTCTAACGTCGCTCCTAGGTCAGCTTCCCACTGTCTCATGTAACTAAGTCTGGAGGTATCTAAAGAATTCTGCGTTAGGAATGTCCTTCACCTCTTTGATATGATCAAAGGTTTTGATATAATTTCTGCCCTCCAGATCTTTCAGTCGGAGATACCCTGCTCGAATCCAATTTGAAAAATTAGAGCTATCCATTCCGAGAGCAAAGTCTGGGTTCCCCCAAATGGGGTCATCAAAGAGTTCGGAGTTGTGAGAAAACATTTGAATTTGACAGCCTCCCAAATCTTCAAGGAACTGAACATGGCCTGCAGCGGTGTCCGCATTGTGGACCTACTTTTTTTGGGCAACCAAATTAGGTTCTGTATTTCTATAGGTGCGCAGCATTCTTTTTCTAACGCCACCCATCTTCGAAGGCTCGGATCTGCGTGCCACTGTAGAATCTGGCTCAGTTGGGCTGCTTCGTAATAGGCGAAGAAGCAGGACACCCCCAACCCTCCTCTCGAGGTCGGCCTCCTCAAGATTTCTTTTTTAATTTGTGGGCCTTTTTTATTCCAGATAAACTTCGTTATTAAAGACTGTAACGCGAGGATGTCATCTTTTAGTAGGGGGATCGGGAGGGCCTGGAAAAGGTATAGCACCCGTGGGAGGAGATTCATTTTCACACTATGAATTCGACCAATCCACGAGATGCCACACTCCGCCCATCTCCTGAGATCCTCTCGCAGAGTCTTAAACAACCTGGGATAATTTGCTTTACAGTATATAAAGCTTTATACTCCTTCGTAATATATACCCCTAGATATTTAATCATGGAGGGTTGCCATTTAAAGTTGAAATTTAGTCCAATTAGTTTTTCTACAGGTTTAGGTAAATTTATGTTGAGGGCTTCTGATTTGGCCTGATTAATTTTGAACCCTGAAATTTGTTTAAAGGTCCCCAGAATTGAGAAGACATTGGGCAGGGAGGTAAGGGGATAGTATAATGTCAGGATCACATCATCCGCGTATAACGCCACTTTGTGTGACTGCTCTTTTACAGATATTCACATAATATCCGGGTTGTTTCTCAAATGTGCCGCCAAGGGTTCTACACACAGGGCGAACAGCAAGGGAGACAGTGGGCAACCTTGTCTTGTGCCACTCCGAATTTGAAACTGATCAGATGGGAACCCTTGATGTTGTACCCTTGCCGTTGGCCCTCGTATAATGCCATAATGGCTCCTAAGAGACGTCCCCTGAAGCCAAACGCCTCTAGCGTCCCTCTCAGATAGGGCCAATCGATCCTATCAAAGGCTTTTTCAGCGTCCAGACTCAATACCATAGACGGAATATTCTGCTTTTGTGCCAAATCAATTAAATCGACTATTCATCTGG
The DNA here is from genome assembly GCF_040206685.1 of Ascaphus truei. Classification (NCBI taxonomy): domain Eukaryota; kingdom Metazoa; phylum Chordata; class Amphibia; order Anura; family Ascaphidae; genus Ascaphus; species Ascaphus truei. The sequence goes on from NC_134483.1 coordinate 65,016,503, forward strand.
TATTGTCTGCCGCTTGCCTTCCTCCAATGAACCCTACCTGATCTGGATGAACCAATCTGGGAAGAACGGTACCCACTCTATTAGCTAAAAGTTTGGAAACATTTTTAATATCCGTGTTTATTAACGAGATGGGCCGGTAGCTCTTACAGTCTGCCGGGTCCTTACCAGATTTATGGATCAGGGAGATGGACGCCTGAAGCATCTGTGCTGGAAACGAGGCCCCTTGCATGACCGAATTAAATAATTTTAACAAATGTGGGGCTAGAATTTTCAAATATTTTTTGTAGTATAGATTGAAGAAGCCATCTGGGCCGGGCGCCTTGGCAGGTTTAAGCGACTTTACAACTTCCGTTAACTCTTGTTCTCTGATTGTGTATGACCTTACCTCCATCGCAGAGCGTCTCGTAGTAGCTTTTGAATTCCGCTACGATCCGCTTAGGATTCGAAGTAAGTTCTCCCCCCTGCGTGCGGATGGCTTGTATGTGATAGTTTGGAATTTTGTTTCGAAGTCGATTGGCTAGTAGGGTGTCCGGCTTGTTCGCCTTCTCAAAGAACCTGCGCCTAGACCAACTCATTTCCTTTTCAGCCTGGGAGGCCAGTCGGATGTTTAAATGCTGTTTAGTGTCTAAGAGTTCTTTCAGGGTAAAGTCATTTTTGGAATTTTTGTGGGCCGCCGTAAGGGCTGTCAACTTCTCCTGCAGTATTTTTGTCTGACGTTCCTGTTCTCTTCTGCGTCTAGCTGCTAGGCACATAAGAGATCCCCTAAGGGTAGCCTTATGGGCCTCCCACAACATGGCGTGTGATGACACACTACCCTCGTTCTCAGAGAAATACTCCACGATCTTCTCTCCAATTTCCCTCTTGATTTCTGCAATTTTTAGTAACAACTCGTTTAATCTCCAATTTGCTCCCGGCCTGTCTAGCAAATTTAGTGTGCACCGCAGCTCGATGGGTGCGTGGTCTGACCACGAAATGTCGTGTATCCCCGAATGGGAGACCACTGGAACCAGTCTATTAGATACCAGGAAGTAGTCCAACCGACTGTAGCGGTTGTGTGGGTGGGAGAAAAAGGTGTAGTCCCTACTCTGAGGGTGCTGCTCCCTCCAGATATCTACCAACTGGCAATCCCGTAAACCATGAGTGATTTGTTGAACGTCCAGTTTGGGGGGGAGACTAGATGCTGTGCATCGGTCCATCTTGGGGTTCAGTGTCCTGTTAAGGTCCCCCGCTACAATCATGTTTCCCTTGGCTTCCTTGTGCAATTTCCGGAAGAAAAGGGAAAAGAAGTCTGCAGCTGGTTCGCATGGTGAGTATATTGATGCCAATGTGAGGGGCTGACCCTGAATAGATCCCACCAAGATAAGAAATCTACCTTCTCTATCTGCTACCTTCTTCTCTACTGTGAAAGATATCCTATTATGGATTGCTATGGCTACACCCCTTTTTTTCACCTGAGCGGACGCTAAGTGTATTGTTTTAAAGTCCTTATCTATAAATTTTGGGAAGCTATCTCTGGAGAAGTGGGTCTCTTGAAGAAAGAGAATGTCAACCTTATGTCTTTTGTAACCCTTGAGGGCCAATTTACGCTTCGCAGGACTATTGAAGCCTTTGACATTATGAGAAATACACCCGACCTCGTTACTCATTTTGCTTTAATCGTGACCTGATTCCGTCGATGTGCTCCTGGGCCATTCTGCCTCCGTCGGACGGCGTGGAGATCCCACCTTCATCTTCCCCAGCTTTGTTGTTGTCCTCCACACTTGCACCGAAGGGGGGGATGGGTGTGGGGTGGGGGGGAGTGACACATAAGGGGCAGACAAGAGGGGAGACACAAGAGAAAACACAACATGAATACATGTATACAAAAAACAATTTGTCGTCGGCTCCAGGACCTCCCTGTCCCGTAGCCAACTCCAGCGCCTTTGGGGTGATGGTACTCGCGGAACCCCGTCCACGACCCATATATATCCCCCAAAGGACTTCATCAGGTTCTGGGGGGACCCCCCTCTCCCAGGCCCAATTGAGAGGTTCTGGGGGGACCCCCCTCTCCAAGGCCCAATTGAGACTCATGCCGACCCCGGGATTATAAGCTCCACTCCAACCCTGCGTCCGCGCTCTCTAAACACCCCTCTACTTTAGCTATTCTAAATCTACAACTTGAACTTTAAACCGTCCGTGACCCAACATGCCCACTGGCCCGTCATTGCCTTTTACTGCCTACGTGACCTTATAGTTTGCTCCGCTTGGTTCTCTGTCATTCCACCTGTGATATCGCCATGGCGGCTGTTCACCCTCTCTCTCCTCTTCCCCCTCCTCTCCCATCATCTGCCCTCCTCTATCTGTTCCCAGGCCCTTCCTCTTCCTAAGCCTTCGGACCTTCCTCAAACTTACCTCCCCCTTCAACATCTCCTTCCCATCCTCCTCATCCCCCCCCGAACTGCATCTCCCCCCCTCATCCACCTCCCCCTTCCTCATCTACATCCCCCCTCCCTCATACACATCACCCCCCCTCATCCACATCCCTCCCCCCTCATCCTCATCCATCCCACCTCATCCTCATCCCTCCCCCCTCATCCACCCCCCCCTCCTCCCCTCCTCCATATCTCCCCCTCCACCTCCACTTCTCCCCCCCCTCTTCCACGTCTCCCCCCCTTTATCCACCTCTCCCCCCTTTCCTATCCCTTCTAAGATCCTTCGCCTCCTTTTCCCCCCCTTTTTGCCGCCCGCTGCATGCCCTGTAGTTTTGACATTGTCTGCCTGGGGCCTTCTGGCACCTTGCGGCGCATCCTTATGAGGTTTCCTCTCCTGACTGTCCCGTCTGCCCCATCCAAGGTGGCGTCTCTATCGGCGGCTCTTCATGATGACGACATTCGGTTTTGGATTTAGCTCTGCCTCGAGGAGGATGGAGCGCGCGCTCTCTTCCCGCCTTCGCGACTCTTCCGGGATCTGCGCCTCAAGCTGGATCCCGCAGAGCTCCCTCTCAACCGCCATCTTCTTCAGATATCCTGGTCTGGAGGCAAAGGTAAGTCCCGCTCGCATCTTTCCACAGGAGCTCTCGCTGATCCTCTAGACAGATGGAGGACCTCCGCAGCTTGCTTGGGGGCTTCTTTAGCTAGCAATTCTCTAGGTAAAGGCAATGTAGGGGACCCAGCAACTCTTCCCGGCGGGCTCCCCGGCACGACAGGCAGACATTTTGTATCTGCAAACCAAACTGTAAAACTTCTTTTAAGAACAACTGCCAGCCCCTGTGGTGGCTATTTTAAAGTGTCAGCGCCTGTTCCCTTTAGCCTTGGGTGAGCCATCCCCTCCACTCCATTCCGGCTCCAGCGACTCAGCTTCCTTGACGCCTGTGTAGGAGCCCCCCTCAGGCCCAGCTTAGCCAGGAAATCAGGCCCCTCCGTGGGATCCTTCATTGTGATGGCCCTCCCGTTCCTCGCGACCAGCAACCCGAACGGGAAGGTCCATCTATTTGTCACGTTTTGGTCGCGTAGGACCTTCGTTATGTGGAGCAAGTTGCGGCGTCTGAGCAACGTGGCAGGGGATAGATCCTGGAAAATTAGCATTCTGCTGCCCTCAAATTCCACCGTAGGTGAGGGCCTCGTTTGACGCAAAATTGCCTCCCTGGTAGTATAGTAGTGCAGCCTAATGAAAATGTCCCGTGGCTGCTCGTTTTGCACCGGACGTGATCGGAGGGCTCTGTGACAACGATCCATGGCCAGAGCTTCCTTTCCGCAGTCACGGAGCAGGGACTCCAGCCACCTCTTTATAAACTCTTCACAGTCCCCAATCTCTTCAGAGACCCCCCCGGATTCGGACATTGTTCGTCTATCCCGGTTCTCTGCGTCCTCTTGCCTTTCTCGCAGCTCATCAATTTGTCGCTGTAAGTCCCCTGTTTTTTTATCCGTTTTTTTAACAACTTTAATGGTTTGATCGACTTTTTTTTCTAAGTCATCTGTTCTTGATCCCAGCTTCACGACTTCCCTTTTCACCTCCCTGATCTCGGCCTGCAGAAGCGACTTTAGATCGTTATATAGTCGTTCAAAATCGCACCGCCTGACTGGCAGCAATGCCTGACTGCTGAGGCCTTCCTACTCTCCTTCTATCTCGGTGTCTGTATCGGGATTTGAAGTCGGCACCATTTCTTCTGTTCCCCCACTCGAGCCAGCTCCTCCAAAGTAAGCCCTGGCATCTGCCGATTTCTGCTTCTTTTGGATGCCTGGTTTTTTCGGAGCCATCCTGGGATATTTATGTAGGGTCTCTTATCTTTGTGTTGTGGATTTCGCACTTTTCGGTTGATTTTATTATTATTTACTGCTTAAGCTACCATTCCCGTGTCCTTTGCGCATGCGCCTCAAGCAGGGGAATTTTTAGCAAACAAATGCTGAGTGTAAAATTGCCCGATAGGGGGAAAAGTGATTTCTGAACTGTGTAAAAGGTTTTTCAAAACCAATTGCTGAATGTTGAGTCACCCTGCCGAGAATGAAAGAAATAGTCCACTGCAAAGAATGGTTTTTTTCTGCAAGTAAAAAAAGACTGCCTATATATATCTTGGGAGCAAAAACAGACACCCAAAGTGTGAAGTGTGAATGCCATAATACCCAAAGATGAGACTGAAAATTACTGAACTCAGGCAGAAAACCAAATTCTGTTGCTGAAGCGGAGAGATTGGATCTAGCAAATAAATGGTGTAAAGCAAACAGAAGTTTTTTCCTAGCAACAACACATTCAGCATACCTAATGAGAGTTTATTCCTAGCAAGTAAGTGGTGTAAAGCAAATAGACTTTTTTACCTAGCAACTGCACATCTTGTATACCTGATGAGAGAAAATGCATGCACAGTACTACTGATATTGTAAAACTTATCCAAGAAAGAAAATTCTACAGAGATACCTGTGAGAGCTACGACCTCTACAAGCAAAATATGCCCACCTGTAGGACTACCACAATTGGGGGTTCTAGCAAATACAGTGGCAACAGCTGCAATAGCGCCTCCTGAGGTCAGGAAGAAAATTACACCTGATAGCCTAAAAATGGAGGACAAGATGCAGCGTTCCTGTAATGAACCCTACCCCACGGAAGAGTGGCCCTTCCAGTCCAATAAAGAGGAAGACATCTCTTATGGGGAACTCGAACCGAGTCACACTCACAAAACACCCCAAGAATGGTGGGGGTGCCTGAACTCGGCACGAACAGAAAAGACCGCTTCCTTTGATGACGAATATGATTAACAGGAGACAGAGCGGGAGCATCAGATGACCCAATATTTCTGTCAGCTAAAGAAACTGCAAGAAAAGCCTGGCGGATATAATGAAGCTGCTAAAATTTCAAATGAAGATGGAGACCCTGATATCCCTGAAGGGACGGTGTCATCAAAATCAAAAAGGCGGAAAAAGAAAAGCAGTTCTTCACTTACCGTGGAAGGAACAGACACGTCCGCAGATCCTGTGGAGGAAAAGGGGGACCGAGTTGCCCTGCAGCCTAGAGAAAATGGAGAATTCGTCCCGCGGGTAACCGAATATCCAGAGGGCCCAAGGCAGAAGTCGTGTACCCCAAAGAAGTGTCTGTCCAGTGCCAACAGTGAGGAACACTCAACCAACCATCCCAGGGAAGTGGAGTCGGAACCAGTGAGTGACAATCCCTTGACCAACCCTGAAGATGCTCTGAAAAACTCCAGGCATGACTGTGATCTGCTCTGTGAAGAATTGGAATGTGAGAGAGAAAATAATGCTGAGCTACAGAAGACTGTGCTCGCAATTTACTCTGCGGCCAAGACCGAATTGGAGGATTTCAAGACTGAGCTAGATACTGCAAAGGCTACTATTTCCGCCATGGATGAAAAGCAGAGCCAATCTGATAAAATGGTGGCTACGCTAAAGCGGAAGTATGAGGAGGCACTGAAGCAGATGACAGTCTTCCAGCAAGAGGTTCACACTCTTCGTATAGAGCTTGATGCCTCACATCATGAGACCAACAGCTGCCGCACAGACCTGGAAGTTTCCAGAAAGGAACTACACAGTCTCACTGAGGAGCTGGACATTGCTAAATAAACTATTGGTAATCTTGATACAGATCTCAAAGTCTCTCAGAAGGAGCTTCAGACCCTCAACCTAGAGAAGTAAGTCACACGCCAGGAGAGTGTCATTCTCAAAGCAGATGTAAGTAAATGGAAGGAGGACTGCAAAGAAGCCCTGAAGAATACAGAGACTGAAAAAAGAGAAAATTCAAGATTAAAAAGAGAAAACTTAAAACTGAAAGAAGAAAATTTTCATTTGACAGAAGAAGTCAAGGAAAAGTTTGAAGCAGAGCACCGACTGCAGAACCAACTGCAAGGTCTGCGTACACACCTACTGTATAGTATGCTGAGGAGAAGCAGCAAACGCTGCAGGAAGAAAAGCTGCAGGCTGTTAAAGAAATTCAAGTGCTGCAGGAACGTCTGATGACCCAGTATGTCCCCGCAAAGCAGCATGAGAAACTGAAGGCTACCCTGAGCATCACCAAAGCAACGCTAAAGGCCAAGCTTAGAACCCAGGTGACGCGGCACAAAAGGGAGCACAAGAAGGTCCAGAAACTGAAACAAGTAACTGTGGCCCAAGCAAAGAAGTTCATAGTGCTTCACAATGCAATAAAAATGTGGAAGCAAGCTCAGATAAAGCAAAGCATGCAGATAAATTCCCTGAGAAGAGACTTGCAAGACGCACTCAAAAAACAAGGATCTCTCGCGGATGAGATTACAGTCCTACAAGGACAAGTATTGACCCTGACTAAGCGTCAGTATCCCACGGTCACAAAAACCCATGAAGACAAGGGTACAGTGAGAGCTGGGAATACCGCTCGTCTGAAAGACAAGGTTGCAAAATTTGAACCACCTAAACAAGCACTGGCAAAACCTTCAGCCACCCAACAGGCAAAAAAAGAAGGTACACGTGCTGAATCAAAACCAGAAGAATCCTTAGCTGATGAAGCTGAAAAGATGGGACATTCTCTGGAAGTGGGTGTGGAATTGCAACTTAATCTCAAAGAGGCTGAACTAGCAACCCCATTGAGAGGGAAAAGGGCAGAGCGACAGCTTCAAGAGCGGAAAACTCAAAGGGCGTTTTTTAAACGCTCTGCAACTGCTGCCATACAGTATGCCTACAATAAGACGAGCACCCGACGCGAGGGAAATCTCATGACCGCGCATGTAGAAAAAAGACTATACTTGGAGAAAGTCCTCCTCGAGCGACTGAGGGGTGCTGATCTCAAACACCTTCAGGAGGAGACACGAATGAACTGGAGAAAGGGCTCCAATCCCAACAGGACTGATGGTTCTCCTCCTCCATCCACTCTCATTCAAGTCACTGAGATATCTAGAATGAGAGTGGAAGGATGGGCTTTGGCCGTGGCAAGCCCGAGCTTCCCACAAACAGGGGAGGTATGTAACAGGGGAGTAATCCCTGTTCAAGTATGTGCCTTTAATCTAGCAGTGTGGTGGTTAACTGCTGGTAGTCAATTAATAAACACCACCTGCCTGATCTAGTTTGCTTACAAAAGCCTATCTGTTGAGACAGGAAGTGGCTCCTTAGTTTTGAATGAGCTGACCTTTGGAGACAGAGAAGTGTTCTTGAGTCTCCCAGGAGAGACTGACCAAGAGAACACACATCTCTGGAGCTGACCGGTCTTGAGCTCTGCCCAGCATAGCTGATTGCAAGACACCAAATAAGACTTCTAAACCTGGAATCTGATATTTTCTGTGCACGCACGGGTGCGGTTCCAGGAGAGCATAGAAGCTTACTCTACAGCAAGAAACAGATAAGACTTTCATTATTAAGAGACTGCTTATATCTGCTTATTTCATGCTATATGTTTTGGGGCTGCGAGACATGCTTTATTAAGGGAGATGTGAATTAATTGCATAGGATTTCACTAGAACTACTCCCAAGTGAATAAATCTGTGTTACCCCCCTCCCCCTGTGTTTGGATGGTTTCCTGATGAAAAGGAAAAGGCACAATAAAGCCTATTATAATTTCACCTTATAAAGTCTCCAATTGTGTACCTCTGTGAACGTCCGTCTACAGGGTCCCAAAAGAGTGACTAAAAAAGGCACTCTATCCCCTCTCAATGGGTCAAATCCACAACTCTGGAATGAGGTAAAGGGTAAATTCCCCCCCAAAATGCAAATAGTCCTCTATCAAAGTGTAATACCACTATGAATAAAGCATGGCATGCTTGTGGTGCTCAGAACATTTAAGACAAGTCACAGTCAATAGTAGGAGGTGGTCTGGCACACAAAAAGACCTGTTTAAATAAGATATCACCTGCCGGTGCCCACGGGCAAAAATGGATAGTCCTGCAATGCCCCCAGGGTTTTATATGTAGAAGGCAAGGTCCAGGCACCCGGTCTTCAATATAGCAAGTTTATTACAGCACAATAAATCCAAAGTTTTGACTGCAAGTGCAGTCTTTGTCAAGGTGAGAGCTGACAAACAATGCAAAATAATCGCTTAATATACCCTCCCCCCCCCCCCCCCACTCACCCATCCTAAATCACTGCAGGTGAGGACTGGCACGAAAATCGGAGTAGCAATGAAGTCACTGCCGCAACGGACAACAACGCATGTGTAGTATGCGTCACAGTGTGGGACTAGCATCAGCGTGAGGGTAGTCAAAGTATGGGTAAACGCGTCATCCTACTCTAATCCTAATGGCCACTCCTCCTTTTGTGATGTAAGCAAGCAACCAATCCCATACGCTAGTGTTTGTATAACTACTATTGGCTGAAGAAGCCGCCACGGGGAAATGCCAACACTACAAGCCCACAGCGGAGGTCCACGCATGCGCTCAATAAACCACAGAGAGAGAATCCCGCACATGCGCGAAACCCCCTAAGGCTGCAGTAATACTAAGTCATAACCTCCCTAAAGAGGCATAAAACCAACCAATGAGGAAAACAGGCTACAAGCATAATAGAGAGGTAGCTATAACAGCAAATAGCAGTGACTCCAGAAGAGCAGAAATAAACCCCCCCAAAAAGAAGAAAAAACAAAGAACCAATTTCCAGCACCAATGTATCATAAATAGAGATTAAATAACCCTTAAGACCACTAATACACAACATATATCAACAAATGATGTACCAGTATATACAAGTGGTACAGTGCAACTTATAAAACATGATACACTATAAGAAACCCAAAAGACAATAACAAATAACATAGAGAAAAACAAACATTAAACACACACAGACAGAAGTGTCACAACAGCCAAACTATAGTAAGGCATACTCAAATATCAAATCCTCCAAAACACAAATGAATAAATAAACACGAAAGGAGATTCGTTGACGCAGGTCCATCATAAAAGTGCACAATCACCGCCTATCAAGGAAACATTTAAGGTTCAGTTGTTCGTTGAGACCACCTTCAATACTAGTCCTACAATGGAATATCCAGAAAGCCTCCCTTCTAAGGAGCGCAGTGTCGCTATCCAAAGCCCCCTTAAGTGGGGGTACGACCTCAATGCCCATAACTCTCAGTGATGCAATGGGATGCCTATGCTGCACACAATGTTGTACCAATGCTGTGGGGTCAGTACCCTTCTCGATAACACTTTGTGCTCAATAAACCTGTTATAACATTCTAGTTAACTTGCCAACATAGAGCAACCCACACAGACATCTCAGGAAATATACTACATGTGTGGTTCTACATGTGATGCAATGTTTAATTTAGATAATCTCACCACTAAATGGGTAATGGAATGTATCCCCTATACATAGACTATGGCATATAGAGCAGCTACAACATCTAAAGTTACCTGGTTTGCCAAAACGTAAAAAGTTGGTACTCTAATAACATTTTTTATCATCAGATTTGATCAGTGTGTCTGAAATATTCCTCCCACATCTGAAAGCCAACATTGGGGGTTCACGACACACCTCTGATAAAATTTGGTCATGCTGCTATATATGCCAATGTTTCATGATAGTAGAACACAGGAACTTACTCCCCGTGTTGTAAGTAATAGGGAATATTATCCTGTCCTTTGAGTCTTTCTTATAATAATAATAATAATAATAATAATAGCATGTTCTTGTATAGCACTGCTAGTTATACGCAGCGCTTTACAGAGACATTTTGCAGGCACAGGTCCCTGCCCCGTGGAGCTTACAGTCTATGTTTTTTTGATGCCTGAGGCACAGGGAGATAAAGTGACTTGCCCAAGGTCACAAACAGCCGACACAGGGGATTGAACAAGGCTCCCCTGCAACAATCTCAGTGTCAATCAGTGTCTTTACTCACTGAGCCACTCCTTCTCCTTATGACCGACAACAGACACAGTGATACAGGTGAAGTTACTGCATCATTTTATTGGGTGTCAAAAGGATCTTATGGTTTGGGATGTTTTTTTAATTTTTACATCAAATGTGGGGATCACATTTAACAAGCTTCTTGTTTTTTTGAAGTGCCTTCCAGAACATATACATACATATAATACCATTTAAATAGAATTTTGCTATCCCTGAAGGAGATGGTGGTAGAATAAAGATATACAAAGATATCCCCCCAAAAATTAAACCCAGAATATCACACAAGAAGCAATATGACTGTCATTTTCTGCAGTCTGGAAGGCATATTTTCCCATTTTGATGGGCTTTAACACTATATATAATATTTTCGTAAAATATATCCATGCCATTTGCATCTCAATGAGTCAGGCTAATGAGAAATTGTAGGTAATTCTTCATCATGGAAAGGGTGGAGGTATGGGCTAATAGAGTAAGAAAATTCAGATAGCATAAGGCTATCCTAAATATGAAAGGACGGAATGGATCAAATGGGGACTGAGGTTTTACAGTAAATGGGAAAATGGGGGCCAAGTGATTCTTATATGCTGTCAAATTCAAAGTTTCTATGTATATAATTCCCAATGAGAAATTGAGTTATTAGAATATAGGAAGAGGTTTAAAATGAAAATTGGCATCAACTCTTTCTATTTCTGTTTGCTTCTTGAGCTGAAATGGGACGCCACGGCCTTAAATATGGCCTGTGATGTCATATTTGGGCGGCAAATGGTTCACACGCCAAATGGTTCCCAATCCATGTTGGATTTTGTGACGTCATGTTAAGGGGAAATGAAGCACAGACATTCTGATTGTCTGTCTTTAGTCCCTTTACATGACGTCACATTAAAAAAAAAAGGGCACATGGTTTTCGCAGCCAATCAGATGGCGTGTGAACCATTTGCCGCCCAAATGTGACGTCACAGGCCATATTTAAGGCCATGATGTCTCATTTGAGCTCAAGAATCCGACGGGTCAACATTCTGGATTTAACATGGGGTTATTGGATTAACAGATGAAGACAGAAGATAAAGACAGAAGATAAAGACAGAAAATAAAGGAATAATCTCAGATGAAGAAGATGAGAGAAGATTAAAGATTGAAGAATATGGTTATCTTTTCCGGATCTTCACGGTGGATGGCGTTGGATTGCGTTTCATGACGTCACGGTACGAGAGCTTGCTGATTCGACAGGATTCGGAGGGCCAACGCTTCTAAAGGTAAAATAAATATTGAATGTATGTACTTTTATTTTTTCCAGGTTTTTTTATTGGATGTTTTTTGTATATTTTTCATTGACCATTGATTGCTAATGTATTAATCTGTGCCTGTTTAGGGTACAGGTGAAAACAGTGGCAGCCAATGCATTTTTGGCCAAATGCATTTCTTCTATTGACTGTTATATTCTCTATTTCTGTTTATTGTTTCGATTACATTGTTTTGAATTGTGATGGGTTGTGTTTTTTCATAGGACAGATTGGTTAGCGTTTTTATTAAATTATGTATTTTGTTGACTACTCGTTTTCATTTACAGTATGTGTTGCCTAGTGGTTGTATTAATTTATTGTTGTGTTGCTTACTGCTTTTAGGTATTAAATGTATTGTTTGGCTAGTGGTATGATTTATGTAATTGATTGCTTAGTGGTTTAAATGATTTTATTGAATGCCCAGTGGTTTCATTTCTTTAATTGATTGGCTAGTGGTTTTATTTAGGTAATTGATTGGTTGGCTAGTGCTTTTAATTTGTTATTTTGGGAGTTTAGGTTCTTGTTGTATGCTTGATTTTTGTGTATTTTGGACATTCATGCTTTTGTATTATGGTGACCATTAACTGCTATAGTAGCTTATCATGCCCATATTATATCGGTATGATGTATTACTATGCCCCTCAATGGGTACAGGGTGGATATAGTGGGTCTGGGGTGGGTGGTTAGGCCTCCCGGGTGGGTAGCAGGGGAGGGTTGGTTAACCCCTTAATTACTATGGCGGTTATTAACCACTACGGTGATTATGGGGTTAGGGGCCATTAGATTGTATTTTTTATGTATTCTTTCTGGCAAAAGAGAACATGGCCCTGCAGTATGCTGACGAGGACACCCTTCATAATGGCAGGGGTAAGTAGAACGGTTTTATTTACTTTATTTATGCTGCCTGGCTAATGTTTTGTTTAATAATGGGCAAATGATCTATTATCCATATCTGGATAATAGTTAGTTTGCACATTACTGTACTGCATCTGTTTGGGTGGGGGGTGTATTTATTGAAATGTAGGCCATCTTTATTTTTTTTACAACACGAATGGTAACACAGGCCAGTGGGGACCAACCGAGGGCCCCCAGACTCCTGTGGGGACCCCCGCTGGCCTCTGGTACTAATCCTGTATATAAAAAATAAATTATGGATTTATGTGGTGGCAGAAGGGGTGGGTGGGTTGTGAATTGGTGTTTATTACATATTGTAATGGTTATTGATGGCCTAGGAGGTGGATAGTAGGGCTGTTGTGTGTATTTTTGTTTATTGTGGGTAGCGAGTTTGGTGAAGGGGGTAGTAGCCCCAAGGATGGAAGTTTAGGCCTACCAGCTGGGTAGCGGGAGGGGTTAACCTCTTCATTACCTTGGCGGTATTAACCTCTAAGGTAATGAAGGGGTTAAGTTCACCCACAACCCCCCCTTAAGGCCTAAACACCCACCAAGAGCCAAATACCACCTTCATCCACCCCCGCTACCCACAAAAAGCATGGCACTGGCCCTTCATTGCCTTAGCGGTTAGCCGGTAAGGTAATTAAGTGTCCTGTAAATGCATTTTTATTGCATGGGATTCATGTTCGGGCTCTCCTGTGGTGATATTAATGGATATCAGCTCCGGAGTCTCCCAGCATCAATCTGATGCATGAAAAATGCATTTTGTCTTCTACGTGCCGTCTCGCTTCTTATCGGCTACTTATCACTACCTTCTTACCAACGTTTTCTGGCAAGACGATTTGGAGAGGAAATCTCCATTCTAGAATAGCGATCAGCCTCGATAAGCTGATCGGGCTACTAGAATTGAGAGTTTGAGAATCTGGCGATAAGTGGCTTATCGCCGCGCGTTTTGGCGATTTTTTTTTCCTTGGCAAAAAAAACCCAGCGATTTTTCTACTTATCGCAGGCTTATCGGGGTTTACTGAATCGCTGTGGGCTTTTTTGGCGATAAGTGGCTTATCGCTGCTTACTGCATGAGGCCCTAAATTGTCACATTGTGAGGGTCTTGGAATATGTCTTTACATTCTTTTGAGCAGATATACTAAATAGCATAAGTGGCTTTGTTCACACTATCACTTTAATCAGTGATACCACAACCTACTATATCTGACATTCAATCATTTGATTGTCTTTTATATTTATATTTGTATTATATATTATTATATTTATTTGTATTTTATATTTAAATGCGTACCTTTTATTTTTTGTAACTGTTAGTTTTGAATGTGTGAAGCACTTTGAGTCCCACTGGAAGAAAAGCTCTAAATACTGTTAAAGTTCTCATTAAAACTTCTTGTGATGCTTATTAAGTCTGTCCAGTTGTCCTTGTTTATGCATACCTGCTTAGTCCTGTGCATATTACATGGATTTATAAAGAGAATACAAACCGGTGATTTGTTAAACTGTCTCTTACATTCCAAACATTGGGAACATTGCCATTACAAGCTCTTTTAGTTATAATGTTCACGGGAATTTTTGTTACATATTTGTATTCATTTTTTATGTTAAAATACTGTATTATACAATTATTTTTAAATAGTTTCATAAATTCCAAAATATGCAATTTCTCTTTATTGAAAGTTAACACCTATTTAATAAAAATCATGTTTTTGTTCATTGCACTTCAAATGAGATCAGCAAAAATATATTTTCAGGGATTCTATGCATCATAAATAAAACTAATAAAACGTGAGTGTTCTTATCTCTTGTCTTTTTGCATGTAATAATGTGTTATAATGATGGCTTGTAGTGAGGTTTAACAACTGCCTGCCAAACCACAGGCCTATCTCCTCATCTAATAGTTATATTTAGGCAAATAATAAAGCTTCTAGGATATGTTCTATAATCAAATTAGATGAGGTTATTTTTTGTTACCATATGTTAAATAAGACCTTTATTATGATATTGATGGATAAATAAGTTATCTTTGGGCATCGGAATTTTCAAAGAATTTGCAGAAAAAAAAGGCTTTTGTAATAAGAAAAAATAAGAACACAAGTAAGGTAGAAGTGATACCTTCAATGGGAAACTGATGTTTAAAAAGCTTGCACTCTTTGAACATCATCAGTTAGATATTAAAATTATCACACCTAACTTATTGTTATTTTTTATAACAAAAGCCTTTTTCTGTGTACTTTACAGATTAACACTGTACCAACCTCTATTTGTAATAATAATTTGAAAGGGCATAGTTTTGATTCAATTTGTGTCTAAGACACATACATACTCAATGATTGTTTAATCATTTCACACTCATATTAATCTTAAAACGTACTATATATTGTTTCAGATCCCAATGCTAACATTCCACCCACTGTCCAGGTTATTGTTACAAAATTATACACTCGGAAATCATATTCAAATACTTGCTATTAAAATGCCAAGGCTACAACTTTGTACTATATTTGTGATCAAAGAACTAGGGCTAAAACATTGTATGACACTTTGTAGCATAAAACGCAGTATAATGCTAATTATTAAAACACAAGTATAACGAGGAGATTGTGTATTCTAGTGTAGAGCAAGAAGAACATGACAGGCATATCTGTAACGAAAACTTTTTAAAAACATTTATCCTGTCTTCTAGATAAGTTAAAGAACATTCTCCAAATTTTCAGACAGTTAATGCTTATCCCATGCTTAAGAATCAATAAGAATTTTTGCTTCAGCTGTGGGTATTACAAAAAGAGATTAGTGGGCTCTCACTTCAGAGCTGTCAGTGTTAAAGTGACAGAAGCTATTAACATTCTATAGTAAGTGGCCAGGAGCTTCCCTTGGCATTCGTGTGACAAAGCTACTTTAGCCTTTTCGTTTCTGCTGTTTTCACTGCCATAATCTTTTCCTTTAAAACTGATTACTTTGTAACATTCGACATGTCATTATTCAATGAGAATATATATATATATATATATATATATATATATATATTTTTTTTTTACAGGTTATGTAATGCAAGTTTTTAGGAAACACATGTTGGTGGCTTTAATAAAATATACCACAAATTCTCAGTTCTTATCCTACCCAGCGCAAGACATCTTCCATTAGTAAAAGACAAAAACTTTGAATTCTTGGATTTACTGACAGTGTGTGATATAATTTGACTTCTTTATGTCTTGTTTTGAGAAATGTTTTTAGTTGGAAGTCGCAGAAATGACCAAATACATAAATACATATGATAAAAAGCTAGTTTTTTTTTAAATCTTACCTTTCTTTGGTCAATATTTGATTATTCAGACATTTCCTATAATAAACTCCAAGGCAAAATGCTGTCTTTGAAAGGTGACTGGCCCACACTTATAGTTCTGGGGAGGATTTCAAACTGTTTCCAATAAGAAATAAAACCAAAGTAGAGACAAAAGATGATACAGTTTAATCACTACAGGATGTCACATAGAACAGCAAAAGAATACCTCACTAGACCTGTAATGTAAGTGCCTTCTTCAGTGTTAGGTAATGGTTTACATTTGTTTTAATTTTATTATAACAAAAGAAAAAAGCTTCAGTGCTATTTCCCATATCACAAATATACAGTTAAATACTTATCTGATTTTCTTTTTATAACTGAGGGTAATTTAGTTAAATTATTTGACCAAAGCCTTTGAAGCTTGCAAATCATGCCAAGATATCCCCTCTGTAGCAATCCTAACACTTCTGGTTTGGGTTCTGGGCTGTGTGCTACTTTGTTTTATGAGAAACAGTTGTGATTCTACAGATTAACACAATGCCACACACTACATGGGGATAATTTCCCAAACTGCATATACGGTACCATTCCTACTTTGTATCATTTGCATTTAAGACATTGCTTACATGCCACAAAACAACAAGAACAGCATAAAGTAATGCCACATTTCTAAGTTTTAAGTTCAAGCTTTATTGTCCATTAATCTGTGATCTATTTCCTCTGTATTCTTCTACCTAAAAGCCCTATATAGTTGGTTTATGATGAGAAAGTTATAGAGTAAAAATGCTTATTCCGCGTAAAATTTGCATACATGCACGTGTTCTAGACGTTTGTTTTTACGATTTTAAGTCCCCATGAAAAACAGTCATAAACAGATTTTTATAAGTCTTCTAACAGCACTCCTCCACTAATGTTAAAAAAACAGAGATTGTATTCAAATGATGGCCAATAAAAGATTTTAAAATAAATCACATCTTATATGTGTTTTATTTATAGCGCTGCTAGTGCATATATATTAATTCAGGGATTTTTTTTCATTGCTTTACAGGAGTGAAGAAAGGTTCAAGTAATCGCATAATTTAAGTGATAATGTAGGATTATGTTTTTTTTTTTAAGAACTGTCTTCTGTATTTTATAAGTCAGCATGAAGATACATTTTCTATAACACAAAGAAAATAAAGATTTTCCAATTTTGAACTGAAAGCAAACTTGTATGAAACTTATTTTTTTTAAATATCTTTTACTGGTACCTTTATGAACAGGGTCTAATATTCCCCTCAAACCTGGCTAATTTAAATGATGCAGTTAGATGGGAAGACATATGTACACTTATAGACACAAACTTTTATATATTCCCCTCTAATATTATAGCAATTTCTCACCAGAAATGCAATGTAAAAATTGTAAATGTGTCACCTACAAATTGTTTGATTAAAGGAAAATTTAGCATTCTATAAACTTATCACATGATAAGTGTGCAAATGATAGTTTCCTAGTAATAAATAAAAAGTATATGTTCCCTATATTATTGTTTTTTTAGTATTACAGATTTTAAGCACAAAATGGAAAGTGTAACAGATATTTTGTTCCGCACTGTATATTATTGATACTTTCCTTTAAATATTATATCGGTTATAGAAAGAAACCGAAACAATGATTCTTTATTTGTTTTTGTTTTTACATTAAGACTGGTGTGATATTCTATTTTTGCTATTTATTGAAGAAAAGCCATCATTCTAATTTAATTTCCAACATTTATCATTTGTTATGAGATATTGTACCTTTTTGACAAAGGAAATAATTACATTGGAAGGGACTTTAAAGACTTACGTGTGATTTTGTACTAAAAATTAAGTTTTCACTAAAGACCATCCTGTTTAAGGTTTTAAAAAAAATAACAACCAACTTCATGCATTTTAAATCCATTTGAGTGTCATTTTTCAGTGTTACATTGCAAACAATGCAATTTTTAAGTTTATGGGGGGTGATTTACAAAGATCTTGTTGCGGGATAATGGGTTCGTACATCTGTGCAAGTTGTTAACAAGGGAAGTTTATGTCGCTAGAGATATGGTACATTTTTATTCTGCAAAGAAAAAGAAAAAAGATGATTCAAGCTAAATGCAAAAATGAATACATCCCATTATAATACATATGCTAGGTAAGTTATGCTATTGATGCTCTTCCTAACAAATGATGGAGTTAGAGGTGTAAAAAATTGTCACCCTAAATTTGAGAACCATGCAAAATTATGTTTTTAAGCTTCATGAAAAATCTAAGATTTTTAGAAAAAGAACATACCTTAGATACCTGAGAAAATAACCCTATTTGCATATTCATTCGACACGTGTATTTTCCAGTTATCAAGTGTGTTCACAGGTATCTATGCACGTGTTGTATATAAGAGTTTTTCGGGAGGAAAAAAAGTCAATGTGTATTCTATTAAATAGAACATTGTTGAATTTTGGTTTCCCTTTGTCAGCTTTGCCCAAAAAATTTTGACTAAAAAGTTCCCGGAAAACATTTTTTGGAATTTCAAACTTTTTTGAAAGTTCCAATGAAACGTTGGTGAACTGAATTTGGCCAAGTTCGCACATCTCGAGTTGGAGCACCATATCTTGATACAATGGCATATTGGCAGAAGAACATTTCTGACTTTATTTCTCCAAAATTGAATACACCTCATCTCTAGTCAATTAAATTTCACCAGAGGGTTAAAGGCTGAATGACAGTGGCACATACTAGAATGACTAAAAGAACAAAATAGTAATAAGCAGTGTCAAAATCAATTAAGTATAAGGGAAATAGCCTTATAAAAAGGGACGCTATTGTAATAATAATAATAATAATAATAATAATAATAATAATAAAATATATAAATCCCTAATTGTGAAAAATCAACAAAGGCTAACCATATATTGTATTATATTAAATATAAAGAGTGCCAACACATTACTAATGACCACACCTAACTAGAATTAATAAAATAATATTTTAAAAAATATTTTAAAAAAATCTGAGTATTAAAAAGGAAAAACATCAAATGCTAGATTAGGTATAATTCAATCTTACTGAGGTATGACAACAGAAGGCCATGGTCATACAGAAAACAGTTCAAGTCCAACATCTCATTCATCCCTCTTGAGTTAACTGTGTCCAGTATAAATATCTGTCTACTCTCCATCTGGAGTAGACGCTCCTCTCTATTTCCACCTGTTTTAAAAGGACCGACAGAATCAATGATTTGAAATATAAGTTGACTGACTGTCTTGCCTGAAAAATATATGTCCCGCAACTGGAAAATCAAGAGATGAGGACAGCAGGCGGCAGTAAAAAAAAAGTATAAGTAAAAGTAAAAAGTATATTAGAAACTAGCAGAATTCCCATGCGTTACCCCGGGGGGAGGGGGGTATCCAAAGTAGGGAGAGTTCAACATATTTTTTTTTTAACAATACAAGTAGTTTAGCTAAAACATGCTAAGCATTGCCAATCTGAAAAACGACACTATTAAAATAAAAACAAACTAACCCTAACTGTATCCTAACCAATTGCATCCTATCAAGTCAAGAATAGAATTGAGAATGGCAACCCAGTGGCTGACTTACAGTGGCTGTAATAACTCATAGAATACACCCCCTTTGGAGTGTTTGAGAGGATCTAAACCATGACAAGTCGCCTTATTTTGATACATAAAGTAATCCTTCCAAGTTTGGTGGCTCTAGGATTAAGCGTGTGGATTTGTACAAACAAACTTTCTGAATTATAGTATAGATGAGGACACCAATGAAAATATAGCAAGTAATGTATTGACGTATAACAATAACAATGCATACATTGTGCAAACAACATCAAGTATTATTTTCTTTAATTTTTTTAATTTTCTTTATTTGCATATTTTATGTATCGTCATTGTATTTAAATACACTATTTTTTTTCTTCTTCCAACATTGGTTCTGTCATCATTTCTTATATACTTTTTACTATATTAATTAAGAAGCCATAATTAATCAAACAGATACACATAAGTAGCTGATATACTTCAAGCAACAGATTTATTTTTCACAATCCATGCACATGCAAGGTACAAATAAGGAAGACAATAACTTTAAGGCTGATTGAATCTTTCTAAGTAAGCAGATTACATTGCTAAATGTACCTGCTACACTGAACTGCCCCTTTAAATTGGCAAAAATATTGGACGTTCTGAAAAATATTTCTGCTTTTTTTGCTGATTCATTGACTTATTCAAAGGTGCTCAAATCCAGTCCTCAAGCCCCCCCACCCCACCCCTCCCCACACAGTTCAGTTTTCAGAATATCCCGGCTTCAGCACAGAGGCTAAGTTTTCCACCTGTGCTGAAGCAGGGACTGATTGAGCCACCTATGCTGAAGCTGGGATATCCTCAAAACCTGACCTGTTGAGTGGGGGGGGGAGGGCTTGTGGACTGGAGTTTAGCACCCCTGGACTAATTCACTAAAAGCTACATGTGCACAACAGACTTATTACAGTGCTAATCTTCTTACCAATCAGTCTCCTGTTCGTCTGATTGTCCAGCTTCGCCATGTAAAACAGACTGATCTAATCTGCATGTGGGTGTTTTTGGATAATGGAGGAGATCAGTGTAAATCACTATCATAATTTCCTCCAGTAATGACAGAATTCCACATTACAATAACCCTTGAAAGCAAAGTAATTTAACCCATTTAATTCCAATACATTGCAAATTAAGACCTTCCAGGCCTTTTATTGCCATTGGTCCCCTACCACTTGCCATATTACTAAACATTTATTTAAAGCAATTGATTGTAGGTTTTATGTTTATTATTGTTCTTGTATATTGTTACAGTATGTAGTGTTTTAACTCATAGGAGCCTATTCACTTTTTTGAATACTTTTGTAGCGAGTTTGTATGTGTAGCTATTCAGAAATCTCCTTTAAAATGCCAAACTCAATAGAAAACTGCTTCTTCCCAATCGGAAGCAGTCTCCCTCAAGGAAACCGAGCTGTAGCTCCAAAAATGCTCTATCTTGCATTTTTTTGAGAAATCGTGCAATTCAGGTAGCTTCACATTGCGGCTGCAACTTGCAGATTCTGGTCTTGCCACCTGCAGGGTAGCGAGATGAGATCCGCGATGTGCATATGCAACAGAATATGAATTCTTACTACATCAGTTGAAGCTCGGGCTCTCTAGAGCTGACCCACATTAATATCAGCTCTGTGACCCCTACTTCAATCCTATGTAATTAAAATGCTTTTACAGCCCACTTCATTACCTTAGTGGCTAACCGCTAAGGTAATGAAGGGGTTAAATATCAGTGCCCGGTTTCTTGGTGGTAGAGGTTGTGGGTACAGCTTGGAGTTGCCAAGGGTGGGTGGTTCAGCTAAGTTAAGGAACGGGTTAACCCCTCCCGCTGCGGACCCGGTAGGTCTAAACACACACCACGGACCAAATACCACCTTCATAGTTGCCCCAGGGTGGGTGCTTAGGCCTCCTCTGAGAAATAAACCACTCCCTTACATAGCGGCTAAAACCGCTAAGGGAATGAGAGGTTAACCCCTCCCACAATACCTAAACACCCACTCCGGGGCAACTTATCTTTGGCTAATAGCAGTTTTGCCCATTTCTGTCTGGTGTTGGTGTTAGAGGGGGTGGATGAAGGGGATCGTTTCCTCGGGGAGGGTGGTTAGGCCTCACGGAGGGGGTTAACCCGTTCGTTACCTTAGTCATTGTAACCGCTAAGGTAAGGGAGGTATTAATCCCTTCTGGTAGGACTAATCACCCTCTCTGGGGCAACTTTATCTTTCACCCACCCCCTCTGCCACTAACAAACCAGGTAGTGGCGATTAATCGTTTCCTTACCTTAGCGGATAGCCGCTAAGGTAATGAAGTTCTGTTTTTATTTAAATTTTATTAACATATTACTGAAGCAGGGTGTGTCTGGACCTGACCCCCATTCATTTCACACCCAGGGACGCCCTTCTTCTCGAGACACAGGCCTCGATATGGGGTGCCGATATCTCCTGCACGTTTAGTTACGTGACACGGTACATTTAAACTTGCAGGAAATACCGGCACCCCCTATGGAGACCTATAACTCAGGAAGCAGGGGGTCCACAAACCTGAAATTAATGGGCTTCAGGTCCAAAGACCCCTAGCTTCAGTAATATGTTAAAAAAATTAAGATAAAAACAGTGTGATCCCAAGTAAGAGCTGTGCAGGGAGATGCAGCTCTCTCTACACAGCTCTTACAGACTGTAGGCAGATCGCTCGGGCAGATCTTACTAAAAAGAACTACAACTAAAGTCGATCGGTATGGAATTTTCCTACCAAATGGTATCTGGCTTGCGGTAACTCTTTCTGACTACTGTGATAACGCAAATGTCATGCCGTGAGCTAAGAACATACCAACCCAAGTGATATGGCAGTGAGCCTATCAGAGCTACCTGAATAGGCCCCATACTATTTTAACCGGTTCATTATTGTAATGATTTATAGGCTTTTATGGGGGGGGGGGGTCATGATAGTGTTAGGGTAGGGACTGCATTAACTCTTTAGTAAATATGGGGCCAGCTAGACATGATTGTACATTTCCCACTTGGCCACCTTGTCTCCAAAGAGGTTTATATATTAAAATGTAATTACATGTTTGTGTAATGTCGTTTTTATCATGTACTCCAGGTTGCCTAGCGTTATGTTGACTATGTATACAGTGAGCATTATATACATAGTAAGAAAGGCCTAATGCCAGCCTGAAGTGATAAAAATTGGCTGTATTTTTTTTTATGGAAGCCCAATATCACTAGGTACCAGAGTTTATTGAATAGCATTTGAAAAATACTTTTGTGATAATTATTCATTTAACTATGCCCTGTTATATATATCATTAACATGTCCCTGTGGTAAAAAGCATATTTTTCAGATTTTCTGTTAGTGATATGCCTGTAGTAGTAAAGTGAATACAAAAGCTGTTACTTACAGAGATCGCCTATTTTTTTAATTATCAAACTTTAGTAAATCTTCTGCTTACTAGGCTTAATGTCATTATTTCAGAGTTCTTCTTGCAACCAAAACTTTATTACTATGACTTGCACTGCAGCCATT
This sequence comes from Ascaphus truei, assembly GCF_040206685.1. Classification (NCBI taxonomy): domain Eukaryota; kingdom Metazoa; phylum Chordata; class Amphibia; order Anura; family Ascaphidae; genus Ascaphus; species Ascaphus truei. Next base: position 65,039,347 of record NC_134483.1, read on the forward strand.
ATGTACATGTGAATTCACTACATACAATACTTTGTGATAATGTTCATTTTTTGGAAGTTCTTCAATTATACAGTAATTCAATGAGTTGTTTTCTACCCTGAAAACTTATTAAACAGTCAGTAGGACATTCATTTGTTCAGGCTGTCAGTAGGAAGTACTGTACTGCAAAAAAAATTCTCTCCCCAAGATGAGAGCACCACCAGTGCAGCTCACTACATAGAGAAATCACAGGAAATGACCAACCAACTTTATAAAAAAAATAGTATTCTGCAGTTCAGCTACTGGAAGAAGTTGAAGGAAGTACATGGGGGACTAATCAAATGGCAGTGACTTGCAGTAGTCAGCTTGGAAGTGACACCAGCATAACTAAACCTTTCAAAAAAATTAATCTGGTGAAAATAAACTGATTTAAAATAATGATGAAAAACTTAAAGTGAAAGCTGTTGTATTTTTTATACGTAATTTTATATGAGAAAAATGTAATGTTTTTCAAGTGGTTAATCACAACAATTGTAGTTCAAGTAAAAGGCAGTTTTAAGTAAAAGATTATGTTCTGAAGAAGCTATTGAATCAGGGCCGATGGGTTAAGGGAACGGTGACCTGACGTCCTGGTTTAGCCGGGGCTGTCCTTGTTTTTAATGAGGTATCCCAACAATTGTCAAAATGTCCCAGTTTAGGGAGGAGAAAGAGGATGGGGGGACGGAGGAGGGAGGGGGAAGTAAAGATAAGATGGAAGGAAGGAAAAAGAGGATGGGGGAGGGAGGAGAGAGGATGGTGGGGGAATTAGGAGAGAGAGGATGGTGGGGGAATTAGGAGAAAGAGGATTGGGGAAAATTCGGAGAGAAGATGGGGAGGGGAAGGTGTAGGAGAGAGGATGGGGAGAAGGAGGAGAGAGGATGGGAGAGATGGAGGGGAGAGAGAAGATTGGGGGGAGAAGGAGGAAAGTGTGATGTCAGTAAAGTAGAATTGTGTAAGGATCCGCGCTGCGGATACCCCGCTTCCAGCGCCTCCTTACCTTTTCTCCCTGCTGCTCGGACTCCCCGGCAGCGTGCCTAAGTCCTCGCGGTCTCTCCCACGGCTGCTCCCGCACTTCCGGGTCACGCGTGTCACCCTTACAGGCGCGCGCGGACCCAGGCTTCCATTTACCTGCGCCGTGCGCCTGACCCCGCCTCCTCAGGTGCAGCGCGTGCATCACACTCTTCCCTGCCCCTGCTCCACAAGGTCCGTCTCTCCTATCAGGATCTCCCCCGGTCCGCTCCTCTGCTCCCCCCTTCCTCTGATAGGCCGCAGCCCACTATTTAGTCTCCCCTCACCATTACCTCCTTGCTCTGCATAGCTTCTGTACCTTGGTGCTGTCTGCTTGTGCCTGGCTCTCTTGTCTTTCAGTTCCCTGTTCCTGTCCCTGGATATTCTGCTGACCTCCCTGGAATTTGACCCTTGGCTTTGGACTTCGACCACGCTGCTCTCTGGTACCCCTTGGACTTGGCATTGGACTATCTACCTTGCTGACCTCTATATCCTTTGGACACGGCTTACGGACCATTACTACGCTGCTCTCTCCACTCCACGACCCAGGCTTACGGACACTCTACCATGCTGCCCTCTCTACACCTAGACCATTGGCTTACGGACTTTACCATTCAACACCGGAGTTGGCAAGTACTGAACTTTGTCTATTTTTGTTATCAGGACAAGCTACACTACTACCACACTCTGGCCGTGCCTCCGTTTGCTGTTAGGTGTGTGGTATTACTCCTTTCCACCTCAGTCCCGGGGTCTCGTCTGGCTTGTGGGCAGGCCGAGTGTTACATTATGCAGAGCCCATCAGACCCAGACCCCCCTGAGGTGGAAGATACCCTAACTACCATCTCCAAACACTTTACCCTCTTGGACACCCAGGTCACCGCTCTTAATCAACAGGTGGCTACCTTATCCGTTCAGATTCCCCAGGTTAATGTCTCCAGTTCCGTTATCTCTCCCACTGTCTCCCGTGAAGGAACAGGGTCTTCGGAGTTGCGTATCCCTATGCCCAGTAAATACGCCGGAGACCCGCTTGCATGCCGTGGGTTTCTAAACCAGTGCGAGATCCAATTCGAATTGTCACCGTCTCGCTTCCCCACATATCATACCAAGATAGCTTATGTTTTTTCCCTTCTCACCGGCGACACCCTGGCCTGGGCTTCACCAATCTGGGAGCTAAAACCTGAACTCACTTATAGCTACCCTAACTTTAAGAGGGAATTTTGTTTAGTCTTTGATACCCCTGGACGTGGTGATATGGCTGCTTCCTCCTTGTTCCACATTTTGCAGGGTCGAGATCGGTGGCACGTTACGCTCTGGAGTTCTGGACTAACGCGGCTGAGACTGATTGGAATGATGTTGCACTTTCCGCAGCTTTCTGGCAGGGACTTTCGGAATCCTTAAAGGACGAGCTGACGGCTCGTGAAAGGCCATCCTCATTGGAGGCCTTAATCACTTTGTGCATCAGGGTGGATCAACGACTTCTGGAGAGGCGGGCTGAACGTCAACGTCCTCGTACTTCTGTTTCTATGACTTCTACTTCCAGGTCTCCTGCTCTTGTTCTACCAGCATTGGATTCTCCGGAACCCATGCAACTGGGCAGTCATCAACTTTCTTTCGATGGAGTGACTACGTCGGAGAAACGAGGGGCTGTGCTTCTATTGTGGATCTCCTGGGCACATCCTGCCACGTTGTCCATTGAGGCTGGGAAACGCCAATGCCCAGTGAGGTATGAGGGGATCTCACTGGGTACCATCTCTTCTTTCCCCTCTCCCGCACAGGGTCTTTCCAAGCGCATCTTACTGCCTATCCTCCTTAAGTACGCCAGCGTTCAAATCTCCGCTCTGACCTTCCTCGATTCTGGATCCAGAGGGAATTTCATGAATCATGCTTTTGCTACCCAGTACAACATTCCTTTCCGGGAGAAGGCCTTTCCAGTTGGGTTGGAGGCTATCGATAGTCGACCCCTGCAGCCAGCTTTTATTTCCTTGGAGACACTTCCCATTGAACTTTCTATGAATGATGGACATTTGGAACTCATTTCTTTTAATGTCATCCATTCCCCTTAGGTCCAAATCATCCTGGTCTTACCATGGCTACAACTTCACAATCCCATCATCGATTGGTCTGCCGAGTTCCCCTTTCAATGGAGATTGCCCCATGTGGAACTTCCTCCTCCGTCCGCTGCGGTATTGGCCGTCTTGGAAACCGTTCCCCCGCAAGACACCACCCTACCGGACGTCTATTCGGAGTTCCTGGATGTCTTCAGTAAGACCAAATCCAAGGAGCTTCCCCCTCATCGCCCTTTCGACTGCCCGATTGACTTAATTCCGGGTGCTCTTTTTCCCAAAGCCAGGTCATATCCATTGTCCTTGCCTGAGACGGAGGCCATGTCCGAGTATATCACAGAAAATCTTCAAAAAGGCTTTATCCGGAAATCCACTTCCCCCGCCGGAGCAGGATTCTTTTTTGTAAAAAAGAAAGATGGGACTCTGCGCCCGTGCATCGATTTCCGTGACCTAAATAAGATTACCATCAAGAATCGCTACCCTTTGCCTCTTATCCCGGAGCTCTTCGACAGGTTGCAAGGCACGACGATCTTCTCTAAACTTGATCTACGGGGGGCATATCACCTGATTCGCATCCGTAGTGGCGACGAATGGAAGACCGCGTTCAACACGCGCAGTGGTCACTATGAGTACCTGGTGATGCAGTTTCGGTTGTGCAATGCCCCTGCAGTCTTCCAAGACTTTATGAATGAGGTTTTTTGTGATCTATTCAATTCTTTTGTGATTATCTACTTGGATGATATCCTCATTTTTTCCAAAACCCTCGAGGAACACATTCTCGAAACCAAGATGGTGCTCTCTCGTTTACGGCCAACAAGCTCTACGCCAAGATGGAGAAGTGTATCTTTCATCAATCCTCAACTACCTTCCGGGGATACATTGTCTCGGACCAGGGGTTCACCATGGATCCGGAGAAGCTCAATTCCGTACTCGAATGGCCACAACCTAACTCTTTAACAGCGATTCAGCGTTTCCTTGGTTTCGCAAATTATTATAGGAAATTTATTGCTGGTTTTTCTACCTTGGTTGCACCTATTACTGCCCTTACCAAAAAAGGGGGCGATCCCTCCTCTTGGCCATTGGAGGCGAGCTGTGCCTTTGAGTCTCTTAAAAGAGCCTTTGTCTCGGCCCCCATTCTGCGACAACTTTACCTTGGAAGTTGACGTCTCCGACGTGGGAGCCGGTGCGGTCCTCTCTCAAAGGATCACCCCCGAAGACAAACTACACCCCTGTGGCTTTTTTTCTAAAAAAAATTCTTCTGCAGAAAGAAATTATGATGTGGGGAATAGGGAGTTGTTGGCCATCAAGATGGCATTACAAGAATGGAGACATCTTCTGGAAGGAACCAAGGAACCCATTCTGATCCTGACGGACCACAAAAATCTTTCTTACATTGAAGGTGCTCGTCGTCTTGGGCCCCGTCAAGCTCGTTGGGCGTTGTTCTTTTCAAGGTTTAACTTCATCATCTCTTATATTCCTGGGACAAAGAATATCAAAGCGGATGCATTGTCCCGTCAGTTTATCACTGAGGAGAAGTCTCAGGAAGTCCCGGAGAGCATTTTGTCCCCCCAATTGTACTGGATAAGATCCTGGAATCTCAAACACAGGTCCCCGAAGGGCTAAAAGTCCCTGATGGTCGTCTTTACGCAGCCCCACGTTTTCATCTCAAAATTCTTGAATGGGGTCCCTCCTCCAGATCTGCCGGTTATCCCGGGTTTAAGAAGACTACTGATCTGATTCGGCAAACTTTCTGGTGGCCCAAGATGATAAAGGACATTTGAGCTTTCACCTCCTCTTGCCCAGTCTGCGCACAAAATAAATCGGTCCGTCAAAATCCTTCTGGTCTTCTACAACCCCTCCCGGTTCCGGACCGCCCTTGGAGTCACATTGCCATGGACTTCATTGTGGATCTTCCCCCGTCTAATGGTATGAGTACTATTCTAGTAATTGTCGACAGATTCTCCAAGCAAGCTCATTATTTTCCCCTCAATGGTCTACCCAATTCTAGTACTTTGGCTGATATTTTTGTAAAATAAATTTTTCGTATTCATGGCGTTCCGTGGTCCATTGTCTCGGATCATGGTACTCAATTTGTTTCAAAGTTCTGGCGTGCATTTTCCCAGAGGTTGGGCATTACCCTTCTTTTTTCCTCAGGATATCACCTCCAAATGAATGGGCAGAATGAACGCATGAACCAGTCCCTAGAACAGTATTTGCGTTGTTTTTCTTCCGATTCTCAAGATAATTGGGCAGAGTTACTTCCTTGGGCAGAGTTTGCGATTAACTCTCTCAAGAATGAGTCCACTCAAGAATCTCCGTTTTTTGTAAACTATGGATTTCATCCCACCCGCCTTCCCATGCATTCTTCCAGGTCCGGAGTTCCTGCAGCAGATGATAGGGTATCCACCTTACAGGGGTCATGGAGGAGGATTCAAACAGCTTTACAGGAGTCCGTGCTAAGACAAAAGATAGGCTTCGTCAGGAGGGCCATAAGTTCGTACCTGGAGAGAAGGTCTGGCTTTCTTCTAAAAATATCAAACTGAAAGCTCCAAACCCTAAACTATCTCCCAGGTTTCTGAGTCCTTTCTCTATTCTGAGACAAATTAATCCTGTGACCTATCAGCTTCGCTTGCCTCCCTCTATGAAAATTTCACCCGTGTTTCATATTTCACTCTTGAAACCGTTCATCCAAGGCACACGATTTGCTCATCCTTCACTTCGGCCTCCTCCCCCCATTGTACCAGGACAACAGGAGTTTGAAATCCTGTCCACCATTGACTCTCATATCTCCAGGGGCAAACTCCAATTTTTGGTCCTCTTGAAGGGATACGGACCTCAGGATCATTCTTGGGTCTCGCATGCGGATCTTCACACCCCGTCTCTACTCAAATGATTCCACCAACAATTTCCCCTCAGACCTTGGATGGTTCGTCCGGAGTCCGACCCTCGAGGAGTGGGGAGGGTACTATAAGGATCCGTGCTGCAGGTACCCCCGCTTCCAGCACCTCCTTACCTTTTCTCCCTGCTGCTCGGGCTTCCTGGCGGCGTGCCTCAGTCCTCGCGGTCTCTCCCACGGCTGCTCCCGCACTTCCGGGTCACGCACGTCACCCTTACGGGCGTGCACGGACCCAGGCTTCCATTTACTGGCGCCGTGCGCCTGACCCCGCCTCCTCAGGTGCAGCGCCCGCATCACACTCTTCGCTGCCCCTGCTCCACCAGGTCCACCCCCCAGGCCCTTCTCTGCTATCAGGATCTCCCCTGGTCTGCTCCTCCGCTCCTCCCCTTCCTCTGATAGGCCCCAGCCCACTATTTAGTCTCCCCTCACCATTACCTCCTTGCTCTGCATTGCTTCTGTACCTTGGTGCTGTCTGCTTGTGCCTGGCTTTCTTGTCTTTCAGTTCCCTGTTCCTCTCCCTGGATATTCTGCTGACCTCCCTGGAATTTGACCCTTGGCTTTGGACTTCGACCACGCTGCTCTCTGGTACCCTTGGACTTGGCTTTGGACTCTCTACCTTGCTGACCTCTATATCCTTTGGACACGGCTTATGGACCCCTACTACGCTGCTCTCTCCACTCCACGACCCAGGCTTACAGACACTCTACCACACTGCCCTCTCTACACCTAGACCATTGGCTTACGGACTTTACCATTCAAGACCGAAGTTGGCAAGTACTGAACTTTGTCTATTTTTGTTATCAGGACAGCTACGATACTACCCTACTCCGGCCGTGCCCCCGTTGCTGTTGGGTGTGTGTTATTACTCCTTTCCACCTCAGTCCCGGGGTCTCGTCTGGCTTGTGGGCAGGCCGAGCGTTACAAATTGGTAGAAACAAGAGCATCAGAAAAAAGACTGCCTCAGATATCTGATCTACATAAAACCAATATTTTTTACCATAAGGTATAATTAAAGACCAAAAGGTTATGTATACAGTGAGAAAAACAGGGGACTAAGTGTAGAACAAAAAGTATGGGAATGAGAATATAACACAGTATTTTCACCACTGACAGAGGCAAGGCATTCAACCATGTGCACTGCTAATGAACTGTACAGGAATTATCCAGCAGATTAGGATTTAAAACACAGAACAGTTAGATCAAGCAAAATAAAAGAGTAGCTAAAGTTGCAATCCTTTGGGATCTCCTTACAGTGCATCCACTTCTTTCACCTGACTGGCATCAGTTGTGACCACATGATCGCTACCCTAAGAAATCAAGTGGTCACGATCCTGGAAGACCTGCAGCAGTCTTCTGACAGATAAATCACACCTGGTCCAGGTGAATTAAATCTGGTAAGTATACATTCATACAGAAGAAAAAGGACCCAGTCTTGCAGCACTCAATCACTCGGAATGTAATGTTGTAAATTTAAAATATACTTTATTGATAACCTTGAATAAAAAATAGGGGGTTAAAACGTAATTAAATGATGATAAACAGCTCATGATTGTATCCTATATACCCCACCTACGGTAAGGTGGGTAGGTGTAAATAGAGTCCCTAATAAATATTGGGGATCAAGCGCTACGGATAGTAGCTACCTAAAAATATAGGAAAAAGGAGCCTCTGAGAGCCCACTTGAAGACACTCTCCTTGCGAGTGTATCCAGGCGTATGATACGTACTAAATTGATACACTGAGGATAGGTACAATATTTAGTATGGCATAATGTGCGCTTGGTTAGACCTATGTGATGTCTGTCCCTGATATAGATATGCGCTGTGTGAGCCAGGTCTATGGTGAGAACCTGTGTAGCCCCCACTATTGATCATAGGTGCAGGCTCATGGACATACTGCGTAGAAAGATACAGGATAGTATGGCATTGGCTAAGGCATAAAATAATCCTCTAGACACCTAAACTGTAGGTGAGGTAGGTTGTTGTTGACCAGGGTAAACCTTAACTCGTGTCAATATAGGTTGTCAGTGTTATCTGCTGTTGCTGCCCAATGGACGCTGTATAAGGAGCCAGATGCAGATACTAGGTATATATATGCAAATACCCTGACGTGAGCGTGATACTGTGCTGCGCACAAAGGGTGAATTATGGCATAAAGGCAACTTCCAACGTGTATGCAGCGGCACAGGAGGGTTAGCACTAATCAATGAATGTGATGTTGTAGGCTGTAACCCCCTGCATTGCTGTTCAGCAGATAAAGGGTTAATATATAATATAAAGCCAAATGTTCAGCTCAAAGGAGTGTGGTGTAAGGATGGTTGAACCAGGGTTTAGTAAGTGAAACCCATAAGCGCACCACCATGAGGGTGGTGCGCTTATGGGTTTCACTTACTAAACCCTGGTTCAACCATCCTTACACCACACTCCTTTGAGCTGAACATTTGGCTTTATATTATATATTAACCCTTTATCTGCTGAACAGCAATGCAGGGGGTTACAGCCTACAACATCACATTCATTGATTAGTGCTAACCCTCCTGTGCCGCTGCATACACGTTGGAAGTTGCCTTTATGCCATAATTCACCCTTTGTGCGCAGCACAGTATCACGCTCACGTCACGGTATTTGCATATATATACCTAGTATCTGCATCTGGCTCCTTATACAGCGTCCATTGGGCAGCAACAGCAGATAACACTGACAACCTATATTGACACGAGTTAAGGTTTACCCTGGTCAACAACAAACTACCTCACCTACAGTTTAGGTGTCTAGAGGATTATTTTATGCCTTAGCCAATGCCATACTATCCTGTATCTTTCTACGCAGTATGTCCATGAGCCTGCACCTATGATCAATAGTGGGGGCTACACAGGTTCTCACCATAGACCTGGCTCACACAGCGCATATCTATATCAGGGACAGACATCACATAGGTCTAACCAAGCGCACATTATGCCATACTAAATATTGTACCTATCCTCAGTGTATCAATTTAGTACGTATCATACGCCTGGATACACTCGCAAGGAGAGTGTCTTCAAGTGGGCTCTCAGAGGCTCCTTTTTCCTATATTTTTAGGTAGCTACTATCCGTAGCGCTTGATCCCCAATATTTATTAGGGACTCTATTTACACCTACCCACCTTACCGTAGGTGGGGTATATAGGATACAATCATGAGCTGTTTATCATCATTTAATTACGTTTTAACCCCCTATTTTTTATTCAAGGTTATCAATAAAGTATATTTTAAATTTACAACATTACATTCCGAGTGATTGAGTGCTGCAAGACTGGGTCCTTTTTCTTCTGTATGATATTATCACGTCTCCATCCAGTCAGCACCTCACTGTGGTCTAACACTAGCTGTGCGGGTTCCTTTTGCGTGTAGCAAGTATACATTCAACCTGTTTGCCAGGATTTTTGCATAGTACTTAATATCTGAGTTCAAAAGCGAGATCAGCGGACTCTTATAGTCCTTGGGGATCACAACTATTTACGGTAGTTATGGAATGTGGACATGTCCCACCGCTAATGAACTCATTGATCATCTTTACCATTTTAGGGAATAGGATCCCTAAAATATTTTGTAATAGATATTAGGTAGGCCATATGGGTCTGGAGACTTGTTATTATTTTGATTCCTTACTAAACTGGCTTGTATCACTTCTTTCAATGTGATAGGTTGATATAACCCTAATCTAGCTTTGGAAGGGCATTTTGGGAGATTGTACTTTAGGAGGAAGGTGCAAATCTCTTGTAAAGTAGATCTCTTCTGAGTTTGGAATTGGAGGACGTTATATAGTTCAGTATACTATTCTTCAAATCTGCATTGGCAGTGGCATTTTCTGTAGGTTCAATAAAAAAATCAGACGTATAAGAATTAGATTTCTTTTCTCTTGAAGGGCTTAGTAATATTCATTGGTAATGTATAGGCTTTCTGTTTTCATTACTTTTTATAAAGCTGTCTGCATTTATATATTCAAACAAAAGACAGGGGTGTCCAATGCTACATCCAATTGACAAAACACATAAAATAATAAGTATAATGTTTAAATACTTCAATAATAAATAATATTTACTTGGTTATTTAGTTAAACCCTTTGGCCAAAGCGTCCTAAGCCTGCATATCAACGTCAAGGTATAACCAAATTAATGCAAGTCCTAACACTAAACTGTGAAACTTTCCATTTACCTCTATATGAGGGGAAACAACCACAGTGAGTCCTGTCCATTCAGCAAGATGCTAGAACCTCCCAAGTTAAAAAGGTGGGGAGGAGTGAGCTCTGGGAGTAGGGGCCACTTACCTCCAAACAACTGTTGCCAGTCAGGAACTAAATTAACAGAGAGCATGACATGTTATGGACATGTTACCACAGTGGCAAAGACAGCTGGTCCCCACACCAATCGTCCTATCCCACGGGTCGGACGCAGACCGACACAAACAACACCAGGAATTGGCCGCTCACTGAGAAGAGGTCCAGAACTTTCCATCTGGTACAACCCGTGGGTTCGGACTATCTGTGTGGGGACAAGCTATCTTTGCCACTGTGGTAAAATGCCCATAACATGTCATGCTCTTTTATCTCCATCTTGATGTACGTGCATTACTTACCTGCTGATGTAATATTTCAATATAATTTTACATACTTCACTATGAGATTTTTTGTGCTGTTTTCTTTTCTTTCTTTGTACTAGCCGTATAGGATGTTGAACCACTCTATGTAACGAGCTGCAGAATCTAATGTTCGGCTATAACACAGGTTTATTTATACTTATGTTGTCCAAACACAACACTATTTTATATCACTACTTGTTTGTCTATACAATCACGGTCCATAAGATAATATATTTTACACAACTCACTTGTTTTTCACCAAATTATTGGTTTTATACATTTATTAATCACTAATTTATCACTATCTGGTGCACGGTATTTTCAAGTTTTTGTTATCATGCATTTATATATTATATGCTTTTATAATCCTTTTTTACTGTAACAAACACTCAACACTTTTTGTTATATTAAACCTATAATGTAATAAGTACTGTATTTGAGTTCTAATTTAACCGATTACCTTTTTAAATCGATGGACTGCATTTTTGCACACGTTATACTATATTGTGTTTTTGTGTTAATTACATGTTTCTAGAGTAAGGCGGCTTGAGTACTGTGATGTGTTATGTGTAAGTGCCATATTGTGTGATAGACAGCACACCTCTAATGCCCTATGAAGTCGAAACAGTAAAATAGGAGCAAACAGCGAGAGGAATCATATTTAAAGCAATGAAAACATTTTCTTTGTTTAAAAAAGTGCAGTTTTTTTTCCAATATTTTTTTTTGCCCCTGTTTTGTAGCTAGACACTTTGATAAATAGCCACTGGGTGGTAAAGTGAATAAAGAGGCAAATTTGACATACAGTATGATATTGTAGATAACAAGGTATATTACATTTACATTCTATTAAAGGATAATTACATTCCTTGCATTTCAAAGTAGATTTGGGCTGTATGATTAGGATAAACCTACACAGCTACAGTATTGCTGAAAGACGACCGAACAGAAGTCCACAAATAAGGTTGTGATTCATATAAGGGGCATTTAGGCTGCTTTCCTCCCCCTACACCATTGTTTACCTGGGGCCAGTCTACTTGCAGGTCCCCAGGTACCAAGCAGCACATCCAGATGGACAAGCAGACAGCTTATACCCACCGAGTCCATGAGGTGTACAGTTTATTTCACAGGGAAAATAGTCAGAGGACCAGTAGAGGTGTAAAAAAGTAAGATCAGGATCCAGTCCTTAGAATTTTTCTGTAGTTTGAGTACATGTTAAAAAAAAGAGAGAGAGGTGAACATGTCAATGGCTATTGTCACGGGAGACCTGTACTTTTAACACCTTTACCTTCTGGGATCATTCACTAGGCAAAACGAGGTAGTGGAATAAAATTAGGTTTATTCTGGTGAGACCAGCAGACATATAAATGGTACACAAAATACAGAGAATATACACTTACTGGGCATCTGGGTGGAGACACGAGCCTAACTAGGTTCAGGGCGCCTTCTTTATAAGTGACAGTGGGTGGGGGAGTGGGGAATGTGGATGGACTGGGCGCTTCCCAATTAATATTAGATTGGTGTAATTAGTGACACACCTTAGATACACAAAATAAACCTTACACCACAAAGTGATAATAAAAGTGTACAAGTGCAGCTCAACTTCCTCTGGTGGGACAGTTCCAAGTCCCAGGATGTAGAATTTTCTTTTCTTGGGGTTGAGGAGGAGCGCAGGATAGGCTCGTGATATGTGAAAAAATAAAAATATATATAGTGCAGATGGTAGATCACTGCTAAAAAGATAATCAATATATGAAATGAACTCACAAAAATCGTATTATATTACTGCATGCCAGAGATCCATCTCTCTCTGACTGTTCTTCTTATAAGGCTTAACCTGTCCGCTCCTGGTCCAGAAACTTCACGGTACTGTCCTCCGGGAAGATACCAGGCTATATCCGCTAACCACGAGCAAAGCGTAAAATAGAACCTGGCCGCAAAATGCAGGGCTTAGTCTCAGCTAGGCAGGCTTCTCCGGCTAAAAATAAAGCCGGTTGCTCTGCTATTCGCAACAGAGCAACTTTGAAAAGCCCACCTGCATCTCACCGACCTAAGCCTGAAATCGTCTGGTTCTCTGGTCGGCCAGCCCCCTTACATAGATTTTGGTGTTCTGTGTCTAACATGGAGCAGAGGCTGGTGATCAATCAGAGAACAGATCATAACTCAGCCAGCCAATCAGAATGGGGATAATCTGGCTGCTGATGTCAGAGATGGGGGGTGTCGAGCCGGCCCCCCAGACAACCCATTGCCTCCCGTTGGGCAGGCTCAACCAGGTCCGCCAGTCCAAGTGTCTTCCCTGCGGGAAGCCCTTGTTCTCCGGACCCAGTACTCTGCCCTTTCCTGCTCACAAAACTGTTCCAATACCTCTGGACTTCCCTTCTCCCTTTTGATCCACGATCTCTATGCAGACATCCCGGCACTTATGTAAATGCCCGGCTGACTGTATGGAGATTAATACATATGGTATAAAACATAATATACTGTTTTATTAAACTTGTAACTCTTGGGGAACATTATATATATGGGTTTGGGATACTTGGGGTCGAAAACCATAATTCTGGGGGACACTGTGTAGCCCCAGTGTAGTTCCCCTCGCAGACCCACGGAGCCTGGCTGCACGTCAGGGAGAATTACGGGACTACCGATAACTTTGTCCCCCGAACTCCAACACAGAATCTAAACACACCTTGACCCAAATATCTCCCCTTGAAACTCCCTCTGCTGAAATCTCATATTTATTGTCTAACAGGAAAAGGTAAAACACATAACAGGACAGGTTTTAGGTATACATACAGTGTCCGTGGCTTATGGTGCTTCTGTACTTAGCTACCAGGGACCCACGGTTTTCAGGGGTAACCAGTCGGGCTTCACCTTTATTATAAAGACTGGCTACCCCCTACCGTCACAGCTATCTGTTTCTCAAGTACTTTTCCGTCATATCAGGAGTTCAGTCAGACAAGATTGAAGCAGTCCCCCATTTAAAATGGCCACTTTCCCCGGTAAAAGATTAAAGCAGGACATGGGACCAGTTGTGCGGTGGGATCAAGCAATGGCATTCAGCCGAGGAAGTCCAATGTCCCTGAGGGGGTGGAGCATGTGACGTTGGTGTGTGGCAAGCACTCTAACACCATGGTCCATTCTATTTTAAAACAATTTGCTTCATTTTACATGCTGACTGGCACCTATATAGTATATATTTATAATGTTTAATATATATAGTTTATTTAAAGTTTAATATGCATTTATGTTATATAAATAATGATGTGACCTTATTTTTTGCACTAATGTGTGTGCCTATATTTGTGGGTTTCTGTTATAAACGGGAGGATATGTTGTGCACTTGCCTCACTTCCACAGCTCAGAGATACCTTGAGCTATAACTGTGCTATGATCTTCATATTGTTCATGTTTTAATTACCCATTTTCTCTCAGAACAACATGTTCTAGTCCTTTCCAACATCATTCCTAAGTAATTTATGAAGACCTATTTCTAACCAATGACTTTGCCAGGCTCTCATGTGAATCTAGATCTACATGTCTTATAATTCATACACAAATGATACTACATTAAATATTTATTAAGAGGAGTCTAAATTATGTACCAAACAACTAGGATGCTGTTGTTGTCAGAACTTGTCACACTTTTCATCTGGTAAATATCCCAGAAGGCACAACGATTTTAATTATACTTCACAAAGAGTATTCTAACATGTTTAAATAATTAATCTTATGTCACTGTGTTGTAGAATATTTATCTAAACCAAATTTTACATACTGTAATTTTTCATTGATATTCAAGTAAGCGAGAGGAAAAACAATAAGGAAACATTAATTAATTAACCTTTGTACGGTGATAGTAAAAAGGTATGAGGTACCTTATGAGGTACTCAATGATGCTGCTACCAATAAAGACAAAGGGGCCTATGCTAGTAGCCTTCATAAACCAACTCGCTGGTCCTGTTTCGCCGCCAATTTTTTTCAGCGTTATCACGGTATTCAGAAAGCTCAGAAGACCAGCGATAGCACAATGCCCAACATGGCGAGGAGTGGAGATGTTCGCCTCTCTCGAAAGGGCTCACACAGCGATCAGCAACACACCACGTGTCCCCACACAGTGCCCATAATACTTGTGAGTCACTCCACCCACGAGTGTCCCCAAGTGTGACTCTCTCAACCTGGCGTGATCAGCGCCGTAAAGTATAAGGTGTTGGTGGACATTATTAAGGCCCGCAGACAACTTCGCAAAGGATCCGCCGATTCGCGATCCTTTTCAGCGATGTCCTTCCAGGCGACTCCACCCGGATAATGTCTCTTTCTTTGAGGCCTGCTCCCAGATCGCTCCTCAAGGAATGCAGTGTCCACTGTGTTCCTAAGCTATCTGGACAGCTCTAATATGGCAGGTTCCTCCACCAGTGTCTTCCGCCGAGAGCACGCCTGCGCATAGCGCTGCGGGGAGGAAGCGCGGGTCCCGAGGACGTGCGGTCGGGAGCGGGGAGAACAGAGACGGTAAGGCGGGAGCGCGCAGAGGGCAGCGTGACTCCCGGTTCCTTACAAGATGCCAGGTGACTCTGTATGAGAGGCAGCGGGAGAAGGTCCAGAAAATGGAACAAGAGATGGAGAAACATAGAGAATGTGAAGGAGAAGTGTGTGGTCCACTGTGTCAAAAAGTGAGTAATGGTATAACTGTTGCATGTTTGAAAGAGGAAGGAAAGGTACCAGAGTAGAGGGAAGAGTTAAAAATCTGTATGACGTAGGGATTATAGTAGGAGCTAGAGATTTTAGGAGATGGGAGGGAATGGGGTCAAGAGGGCAGGTGGTAGAGGGAGAAGAGGAGATCAGCAGTGACACATCCTCCTCTGAGACAGTGGAAAAAGAGTCAAGGAATGCAGGAGGAGAGTTAGGAAGCGGTGTGGAATGGGAGGAGGAGACATAGGGGATGTTCTGACGTATGGATTCCACATTTTCCTTAAAATAGTCAGCAAAGTCCTTAGTTGAGATGGCGGAAGAAGAGGAAGCACCCGAGGGTGGTCTGAGTAGAGAGTCAAAGACAGAGAAGAATTGGCTTGGGTTAGACTTGTGCATGTTGATTAGTGAAGAAAAGTAGGTTTGTTTAGCCTGAGAGAGGGCAGAATTGAAAAGGGCAGCATAATTTTGTAGTGAAGGAAGTCTGCGAGAGTATGAGATTTCCTCCAGAGGCATTCTGAGGAACGAGTGGAAGAACGCAGCATGCACGCATGAGAATTTAGATTAGAAGAGCGAGGACGGCAGAGAGAACGCGGGGCATGTAGATCAAGAGAGGAGGATAAGGCAGAGTTGTAGTTCTTGTCCAGTTTATCAGGGTCTGTAGCAGAACAGAGAGGAGAGGGAGGAGCGTAAAGTGGAATCAAAGGCTGGTAGGTTAATAGAGCGCAAGTTTCTGCAGAAACGAGATGGAGATGTAGAAGAAAAGCGAGAGAGAGAAAATGAGATGAGGTTATGGTCCGATAGAGGAAAGGGGAAATTGGAGAAATCGGAGAGAGAGAAGTTTTTAGTGAAAACCAGATCTAAGTAGTGGCCATCCGTGTGGGTGCCGGCTTCAGTGCACTGTTGAAGGCCAAAAGAAGAGGTTAGAGAGAGAAAGCAGGAAGCCCCAGGGAGAGAAGGGTCATCAATGTGGCAGTTGAAGTCACCAAGGAGAGGAATAGGGGAGTCAGAGGAGAGAAAGAAAGAGAGCCAGGATTCAAAGTGAGAGAGAAAGGCAGAAGAGGAATGAGTAGAGGTAGGTGGGCGATAGATGACGTCACATGGACAGGGAGAGGAGAGAAAATCTGGACAGTGTGAGCCTCAAAGGAGGGAAAAGCAAGATAGGGAGGAATAGGAAGGGTTTGGTAACGGTAGAGAGAGGAGCAGCCCCACGCCTCCACCCCTGCCATCAGGGTGCAGAGTGTGGTAGAGGGAAAAGCCACTATAAGAGAGGGCAGCTTCCAGCACAGAGTTAGACTGAGTAAGCCAAGTCTCAGTTATAACTAAGAGGAACAGAGAGTAAGAGAGTAAGATAAAAAGAAGTCATGCACCGAGAGGAACTTGTTAGAAAGGGAGAGAGCATTCCAAAGGGCACAGGAGAAAGGGAGAGAGTAGGGAGGGTAGCAGGGGATGGGTATGAGGTTGGAGGGGTTGACACCAGAAGGAGTAGAAGTTGCATTTGGCAGGCGAGGACGAGAGCATTTAGAAATAAAGCATGGACCTGGATTGGGAGAGATATCCCCAAAAGCTGTAACGGATTGGGGGACTCGCTCTTCCCAGCGTGTCCCCATCACCTTGGTTCCTCCGGCTAACCCTCCCCTTTCCTTGCCTTCCCGGTCCCTGCCTCATTATGCCCTCACGGCGCGGTCACGCTCCCGTTCGCGGTCTACGCGCATGCGCGGTCCCCTCACTGTGCGTGCGCGTTCCCGGTCCCAGGTCACCCGTCAGGGGACTCATGCCCGTCTCCCTACCTGGTTCTGCTGCTCCTTCCCCCTCTCATACTCACCAGCCGAGTACCTCCTCCGCGATCCTTCCTCCATGCTCTGGTACTCGCGCGTCACGCATGCGCGACTGTGTTACAGAGGGCGCCCGCACCCGCTCTACTTACCAATCCTCCCCAGGTACTGACTCTGCCCCCCGGAGCTTGCAGGCCATTACCTCCCTGTCTCCTCCCCTGCTCTCTCACACCTATCCCTGCAAGCTCCCAGATAAACCCCTGCTCCACCCCTTCCTGCTATTTGTCCTCCCTCCTTTATAACCACAGTCTGACCTCTCTTTCCATTCTCTGCATAGCTTTCCTGTAGCTCCTGTGTGTGCAGTGTCTATGCCCAGCTCCCTTATCTGTTTCAGCTCTGGTTCCTATCCCTGCCCCTGTTTGGATTCCCTTGGTTTGAACTTCAACTCTGCTTTGAACTTTGACTACGCTGCCTTTTCCTGCCCTTGAACTCTGGCTTTTGGACATCACTACGCTGCTCTTTCCAATCCCTGGACTCTGGCTCTTGGACAATACCTTCCGACCTCTGGCGCTCCGGACTCAGCAAGTATAACGTTAACCTTTACTCACCAGGCCCGGCAACGCAACTACCACACTCCGGGTACGCCCTCACTGCTATGGGTGCGTGTAATACCCTTACCCACCTCAGTACTGGGGACTGGCCAGGTCTGCGGGCATACAGGCGTTACAAAAGCAAGGAGGAGAAGCATGGATAGGTAGAGAGTGTGTGAGGATGATTTGTAGGGGTGTGTTTAGTGCAGGGGATGTAGCTATGTAGTGTCAGAGGACGCAGGTAAGAAAGGAGTTCATGTGAACTGAGAAGTGGTGAAGGAAGGAGAGATGGAGATATGTGAGGAGAGATAAAGACATAATGAGGCTTGTGGAAGAAAGTGCATAATTTGAAAAGAAGTGAGGTCATAGCAAATATAAATAGTAAAGGCGGCATCACAGCAATAGTAAAGTGCTGAGATGTACAGTCTGGGATAGATGATATCCTCCTTTACAGCGTAGTTCAAATGCAGGAATCAGGGCCTGTAGGTGTTGTCCACTTGTTCACTTCTTTTGAACTCCCTTTTAAAATCCACTTTGCTTGCTACTTAAATGGGCTACTTGACATGGGCTGCAGACAGCATGGGCTGCAATATCAACTGTTTAGATCTTAACATCAGGATTGATCAGGGCAGTCTCTCCATTGATATTTACTGGAAGGAGACTTCTACCAATTCAATACTACATGTTGATAATGCACATCGTTTTTTTTTCAGAAAAGGGGTGTCCCTATCAGCGAATTCCTTTGATTACGGTGAAACTGCACTTCGATGGAAAAGTTTAATTGCAGAGCCAGAGAGCTGAAGAAATGCTTTCAGTGACGAGGATATAGCAATAGGAGCATTGCCCAGGGCCTTAATAGAAGCAAATCCTGTATGAGAGAGTCTCTGCTGGTGCATAAAGCCAGAAATAGGAGGGATACTGGTAAAGATCAGAAAATCATCAGGTTTATTGGGACCTATGTTGATCAATGGGCAGAAATGTGGCAAATTCTTCAAAAGCATTGGCATGTGTTGCCTACGGATGAAGACTTGAAGGATGTATTGGGTGACAGAATTATCCTTACGAGCAGACGTGCATCCAACCTCAAAGACAAATTGGTGCATAGCCATTATTCTCTCCAGACGGCTCAACCACAGACATTTCTGAGAAATTAAGTGAGGTACTTTTTTAAATGTGGGAACTGTTCTGCATGCAGATATATAAAAAATACACATTAATTCTACAATGCTCTGGGAACAAACACATATCAAATAAGTGAAATGAAAAAAAAATAACCTGGCACTTGTGATTTGTAGTTAATAGTGTTAAGTGTTAAGAATGGCAGATCTAAACCCCAAAAAAGATTTGACCTCTAAATTCTATTTACAAGTGAATATGGAAAACTAGGGGAGCGCTCAAAATAGTGTGGATTCTGTGCAAAATATAAAATGCAAAGTGATAATAAAAATGATATAAATTGTGCACGATTAAATTGATTAAATAGCAAAAAAATGGAACAAACAATGGAGCTACAAATGTTACGCTCCCCGGCGTCCTTCAAGTACACAGAGAGGGGAAAAGGCACATTACGGGTAGAGACTCTGAGGACACCGCTAAACACCAGATGAAACCCATACATTGTCTGTTTATAGGCTTGAAATGTGAGTGTACCATTTTAAGCTCCATTGTTTATACCAATATAACTTTTATAATCTGCACCATTGAATCTGTTTTTTCTTCTCTTTCCTATGATCCCTGGAGGAAGAAATAAGCTCCTTGCAGCTACAGTAGTTGAAAGAAGAAAAACCAAGCAGTCCATGATTTAAATTTCTTTTTTGCTATTTAATCACTTTAATCTTGCACAATTGATATAATTTGCATTATCACTTTGCATTATATATTTTGCACAGATTCCACACTATTTTGAGCGCTCCCCTTGTTTTCCATATTCACATATTAATTAAGACATTTTTTGAATTGCAAGTCAAAGAGTGTAGTTTACTATTTAACATGTCCCTGTAAACTTATCTATGTGGGCATGACCACCAGAGAAGTTGGATTTTGCGTACTTGAGCACACCAGGAATATTGAAAATGCGGAGCACGACAAAAGGACTTTAAAAAACGTACATCTGTTGCGAAACATTTTCTTGCAAAACATGACTCTAATTTCAGTCTGTTGACAGCATTTGCAATTGATAGGGTATCCCTGGGAATCAGACGAGGGGACCTGGAAAAACAGTTTTGCAAAAAAAGTTTAGCTTGTCAAATTGGGATCACTCGTGCCAGTGGGCTTGAATATGCCCTCAATTAGTCTATGTATTAATAAAATGATGGTTGAAACTTGCTTTGCATCTTTAGCACTGGTGGCTTAAAGAGGGCTTATTACGGCTTATTAACACCTTTTCCCCCTTTTCAATTCCATGTTCCTCTTTGTTAATGTTTATTCCTTTATTTTATGCCTCATTAGTGTGATTATTATCAGCTATGAATGATTCCTACAGGAGGGTGTGAGCCGTTTGCTGCTGTTCGCTGATGTTCGTTGATGTTTAAGCTTCTATATTTCAATTTGAAACTCACCAGCTCTTTCATCCCCTGTACCCAATTTTCCAACTCTATCTGTCCTTGAAATGTCTGTGAATTGACTGTATAACTCTGTTCTGTTAATGTAACCATGTATTTTTATAACTCTATGCCCAGGACATACTTGAAAACGAGAGGTAACTCTCAATGTATTACTTCCTGGTAAACATTTTTTACCAATAAATGAAAATAAATTTATTAATTTAAATGAATTTATTTTCAATAAATAAAAATAAAATGAGTCTACTCCCTAATTGTTAGGGGGATATATTATTGGTCCTCTTAGATGTCACTCACGTCCCCAGAAGAAGCCGTGGTGAAACACGTGCTGGGGCGTGTTTTGCAAACATCCCCTTCTACATGGATCCAAGGTATACTACTAACTATTTTAGTTCGTATTTGATCTCCATGTATATGAACTCTCAAGAACTGGAGACTACAGTATATGCATTTTCTCTCTGCTCTGACATTGCATTATATTGTTCCCGCATACATTTACCAGTGGGCCAATTTATGGTATCAAAATGATTGTTTGGTTGGTGGGAACACGTCTATTAACTCCATTATTAGCATCCCCATTGTGGTGCATATTTGGGTTACAACTCTACCTATTTTGGCGTTTATTCTCTGCTGTAGCATGTTTAATGCACATTTAGTACAGGTATTTTTTTGTTATGTTCATTACACCAGATATTTACATGTTAACAGACCAACCTGTCTAGCAGGGAAACTTTTAATCTGTGTCCCTGCTGAATCTTATTGCTAGAGTTTTTTTTTTGTCTATAGAGCTGACATTGTATTGTATTATATGTCTTTATTTTTTGTTTTTGTGCTGAATACATTTTTCTAAAGAAATCCGAAGTTGCCCTGGATCTCTCTATTTTCTCCAATGCTGGATGTTCCAGGCAGATAGCCCTGAACCAGGAGCACCAGTCTTAGCAAGTATCTTTATATATCTTTTGTGGTGTGCAGCTTTTCTTGTGATATTTATTTGTATAGCGCCATTAATGTACATAGCTCTTCACAGTAGTAATTATATGCATTATTATAATTACATGCATTATACTCAGTATTACTATGAGCTTGAGAGTTTATATTGTAGAATTTTTTTTCAGTCTTTACTGGAAGACGTTGTGCTTCTTTAGTAAATTTTATGTTTGTTAGTTTGTCTTATATAAACTTTTTTCATTTTTTGAATATACCATGAGTGCTTATCTTTGAGGTTATTTGTTTGTTTGTTTCTATATATAGTTACATAGTTACATAGTAGATGAGTTTGATAAAAGACTTCCGTCCATCAAGTTCAACCTATGCTAAATTTAGACAACAGATACTTTATCCTATATCTATACTTATTGATCCAGAGGAAGGCAAACAAAAAACCCCATTAAGGGGAAAAATTAATTCCTTCCTGACTCCAAGAATTGGCAATCGAATTAATCCCTGGATCAACATCAGTCCCATGTATACTTATTTGGTATATCCCTATATCCCATCCCTAAAAAGATGTCCATCCTTTTTTTGAACACATCTATTGTATCTGCCATCACAGTCTCCATGGGTAATGAATTCCACATTTTAACTGCCCTTACTGTAAAGAACCCTTTCCTTTGTTGCTGGTGAAATTTCCTTTCCTCCAACCTTAAGGGATGGCCCAAGTCCTTTGTACTGCCCGTGGGATGAATAGTTTTTTGAAAGCTCCTTGTATTGTCCCTGAATATATTTGTATATAGTTATCATATCCCCTCCTAGACGCCTCATTTCTAATGTAAATACATCTAATTTAGCTAGCCTCTCCTCATAAGTTAGAATGTCCATCCCCTTTATTAATTTGGTGGCTCTTCTCTGCACTCTCTCTAGTTCCATAATGTCTTTTCTTAGGATTGGTGCCCAAAATTGTACTCCATATTAAAGGTGTGGTCTTACTAATGCTTTGTAAAGGGGCATAATTATGTTTACTTCCCTTCCATCCATTGCCCGTTTGATGCAAGATAAGATCATGTTTGCCTTTGCAGCTACTGCATGACTTTGTGCACTATTGCTGAGCCTGCTGTCTGCAAGCACTCCTAAATCCTTCTCCATCAAGGATTCCCCTAATATATCCCCATTTAACTTGTAAGTCGCCTGTTTATTCTTGCTTCCCAAATGCATAACCTTACATTTATCTGTATTAAACCTCATCTGCCATTTACCTGCCCACGTTTCCAGTCTCTCCAAGTCCTTCTGAAGAGAAATTACATCCTGCTCTGATTCTATTACGTTACACAATTTAGTAACATCAGCAAAGATGGAGACTTTGCTCTCGATCCCAACCTCAAGGTCATTAATAAACAAGTTATAAAGCAGGGGTCCCAGTACCGATCCCTGAGGTACTCCACTCACGACTTTAGCCCAACCTGAAAAAGTTCCATTTATGACAACCCTCTGTTGTCTGTCCTTTAACCAGTTTTCAATCCAGGTGCATATATTATTACTGAGTCTAACTTTATTTTGTACACCAACCTCTTGTGTGAAACCGTATCAAAAGCCTTTGCAAAATCTAAGTAGACCACATCAACTGCATTACCCTGGTCTAAATTCCTACTTACCTCCTCAAAGAAACCTTTAAGGTTAGTTTGGCAAGATCTATCCTTCATAAATCCATGCTGACTATTACTAATAATTTTGTTTTCCATTAGGTATTCCTGAATATTATCCCGTATTAAACCTTCAAGTAGTTTCTCTACTATTGAAGTCAGGCTTACAGGTCTGTAATTTCCCGGTTGTGATCTAGCTCCCTTTTTAAATATAGGCACTACATCCGCTTTACGCCAGTCTTGTGGTACTGAGCCTGTGGAAATGGAGTCCTTGAATATTAAATATAATGGTTTTGCTATTACTGAGCTTAACTCCTTGAGAACTCTTGGATGTATGCCATCGGGCCCAGGTGCCTTATTAACTTTAATTTGTTCAAGTCGCTTATGAACTTCTTCCTCAGTTAACCAATTGTTCATTAATATGGAGGTTGTGGCTTCCTCCTGCGGCACTACAATTGAAATTGATTCTTCCCTGGTAAACACAGAGGCAAATGATTTGTTTAATACCTCAGCTTTTTCCTTATCTCCAATAATCTGCCTACCCATCTCACACTGAAAGGGTCCTATATTTTCTTTTCTCATTTTTTTGTTATTAAGGTACTTAAAGAATTTTTTAGGGTTGGCCTTACTTTCTATTGCAATCCTTTTTTCATTATCCATTTTGCTAATTTGATTGCCCTTTTGCAATTTTTGTTACATTCCTTATAATTCTGATACGATGTCTCTGTCCCTTCTGACTTAAAGAATCTAAACGCCTTCCTCTTCTTGTCCATTTCCTCCCCTACCTGTTTATTTAGCCACATTGATTTTGACTTATTTCTTTTATACTTATTACCCAAGGGTATACACTGATAAGTGTGCTTTTCTAACAATGTTTTAAAGACTGCCCATTTATCTTCTACATTTTTCCCTGCAAAAACATCATCCCATTGTATTACTACTAGATTAGACCTCAGTTTATTAAAATCTGCCTTTCCAAAGTTGAAGTTCTTTGTTGAACCCTGTTTTTTGATAATATATTTCAAACAAGACCATGTTATGATCACTGTTACCCAAATGTTCCAGGACTTGAATATGTGTTATTACTTCTACATTGTTTGATATGACCAAATCCAGAACTGCCACTCTCCTGGTTGATTCCTCGATAATTTGGGCCATATAGTTGTCTTTAAGCACCCCCAAAAACCTGTTCCCTTTTGTTGTAACGCTAATCTCATTGCCCCAGTCTATGTCTGGATAATTAAAATCCCCCATTATGCAAACATGACCCAGTTTTGATGCCTTCTCCATTTGCATAAGAATTTTAGCTTCCTCAATCTCACAGATATTTGGTGGTTTATAGCATATTCCCACAAATATTTTCTTTATACTTTTACCTCCACTGCTAATTTCTATCCATAAAGTCTCTAAATTTTCATCATTCCCTTCATAGACATCATCCCTTATAATAGGTTTTAGATCCGGTTTAACATATAAACATACTCCACCTCCCCTTCTATTTGTTCGATCCTTCAGAAAAAGAGAATAACCCTCTAAATTAACCGTCCAGTCATGAGTTTCATCCCACCATGTTTCAGTAATGCCGATGATATCATACTGCTCCCTTGCAGCTATTAATTCAAGCTCCCCCATTTTATTTGTCAGGCTTCTTGCATTCCCAGTGCTCTAAAAACCCAACCCCCCCCTTCCTGCACCACTTTCTTAGCCATGCATTAACCTCCCTGATCTCTGACTGTCTCCTTGCGGTAGCACATGGCACTGGTAGTATTTCAGAAAATACTACCTTGGAGGTCCTTGCCTTAAACTTTTGGCCTAGATCCCTGTAATCATTTTTTAGGACCCTCCATCTTTCTCTAACTTTGTCATTGGTGCCAACGTGTACCAAGACCACCGGGGCAAACCCAGCCCCCCCCCCCAACAATCTGTCTACCCGATCCGCAATGTGCCGAACCCGAGCACCCGGGAGACAACAAACTGTTCGGTTCATGCGGTCCTGGCAACAGATTGCCCTATCTACCTTCCTAATAATGGAGTCCCCTACCACCACAATCTTTCTTTGTATCTGAGCATCCTGAGTCCCCACTGTGCTGGAGGAACTATTCCCCTGGCTGCTAGAGGAATTAGTCTCCCCCAGCCTTGCCATTTCTGCCCCAACATTCCCAATATCTTCACTCAATATGACAAATCTATTGGGATGTGTCAGCTCAGAAACGACCTGCCTCTCCCTATTGCCCCTGCTTCCCCTTCTAACTGTCACCCAGCTACCTACCTGCTCCTCACTAACAGCAACCAAGCTACCTACCTGCTCCTCACTAACAGCGCCACCATCTGCACCACTAGTCGAAGCAAGGGCCTGCTCAGTGAGCTCTAATTCCCTTTCAAGATTGCCAATGTCCCTCAATATTGCAAGTTGCCTCTTCAGATCAGCAATCTCTGACTCTAAAGAGACCACCCGCTCACACTTTTCATAGCGGTATGCTCCTTGGAACAGCTGCTCCAAGTGCACATACTGCTGCGGCCGAGTTTATTCGAGCATTTGCCCGTTCTCGGCCGCAGCAGTAACCTGGCGCGCGCCGGAGGGTGCCGGGCGCGCGCCGAAGCTGCGGAGGAGCGCCCTCCGATCGGAGCTTTCTCCCTCCCGCTGACGGGTCCGCCGGGTCCCCCGGAACCCCCTGCCACCGTCCCCCTCATCGCGGGACACCAGGGCTCCCTCGGGGAGCCCTGGACGCGCGTGCAGGGGGCGCAGGCACCCGATGACGCGTGACCGCGCATCGGTGATGCGCGGCACGCTGAGGGAGTGCGGCTAGCACGCCGGGGCATCCCCCGGCTTGTGGTGCTAGCCGTGCTCGGATAAAATGTGTCGCCTGTGTACATGTGGCATGATGTGCATTGAGTGGCATTTTCAATCCTGCTCATTCTAGCAACTATGAAGTTTAGAAGTACTAACAGTAAACTGTACTTCAATAACTATACCTTGTTTAACCGCTTCCTTGTTCAAACTGCTTCTGGTTCTAACTGCACACACTTTAAACAACCAGCACCTTAAATCAACCACACATATCAGTCAGTACACGCAAGCTCAGGATTCGTTAGAAGCCTCTGTTTAAATAGGGACACCCACCAGGTGTGTTAGGTTATCAATTAACTAACCCCACCCACTGCAGTTGTGTTAGGCCAGCCAATTAACCAACCACACCCACTCTGCCTCAGGCAGGAGAAAGGGAAAAAAAAGTTACAGGCTTCAAATTACAGCACACTTTAAAAATAGATTAACCCACTGCACACTCCCAAAAAACAGCCACCCCTGCTAGTATACCCAGTACTTCCCTTTCCTTCTGGTTCTAACTGCACACACTTTAAACAACCAGCACTTGAAATCAACCACACATATGTCAGTACACGCAAGCCTGATTAACCTCACAGCACCATTAGAGCTAACATGTGTATATTAGTATCATGTTAGTATTTCTCTAATCATTAGGGGAATTCTTTTAATTATTTAGTCCCCAGAGTGGTCTTTTCTTTCTGTGATATTATATATACCGTATTTTCTCGATTCCAAGATGCACCTTTTTTCCGACTTTCTCATGTCTGAAAGCGGGTGTGTCTTAGAATAATGTTTTTAAAAAATGAAGAAAAAAAAGTGTCTCCTAACACCCTCCTTCTCACTTACCATGTTTCAGAAGAGGTACCATGTCAGCGGAGGATGAAGCGTGTAGCGGCCGGAGACGTCCCACTTCTGCAGAGGATTGAAGATGGACAGCAGGCGGGCATGTGATGGCGGCGGGAGAAGATCACCATAGAGCAGGAGACCAGAGCAGGGGTATATATACACAACACTACCCCTCAAATAGATACAATCCTATCCCCTCCCAAAATACATACAACACTACCCCCCAAATACATACTGCACCGACACACTTTATTCGAGCAAATACCCAGTATGTACCTGGCAGATACCTGGAATGCGCCGCTCCTCACCTCTGACAAGCCCCGTTGCGTTTGCCTTCCCAGCCTGGGTTCATGCCTGGCTGACGGGCGGCTGATCTGTTAAATGATAATGATTAGGATTTAATAGGCTGCAATGCTTTGCGTGTCTACCAGATGGCATAAATTCATGAATTGTAATGCAGTATATATATATATACTGTGCAGTATTGCAGCCAGCAGGAATAAAATGCTTCAATCCCTGCTTGGAAAATACCTCAATGCACTCGGGCAGAAAACAGTCACAAACCTCAATACACCCGGGTATACCCGAATTCGTGGGACTAGCCGAGCTCGAATAAAGTGTGTCGCCAGTGTACAACACCACAACTCCAAACACATACACCACTAAGATAATGAGGGGTTAACTCCACCCGCACCCCCCCCTCCCGCAAGTCCTAAGCACCCACCAAGGGCCAAATATCACCTTCACACACACCCGCCACTCACAATAAACCGGGCACTGGTAGTTAACCCCTTCATTGCCTTGGCGCTTAGCCGCTAAGATACTGAAGTTGCCTGTAAATGCATTTTGAATGCATCTGATTCATGTCGGGGGTCTCCGGTGCTGATATTAATGTGTATCAGTTCCGGAGACCCCGGAATCAATCCGATGCAGGAAAAATGCCTTTTTTCTAAGTTCCTCTCATGCCACCGCCGTCTCTGAAGCTTCTTGGCAGCTTCACACCAAAAAATTTTGGCGAGAGGATTTTGGGAGGAAATCACCATTCTAGAGCCACGATAACCTTAATCGAGGCTACTAGAATTGCACGAGTTTCATAACTGGCGAAAAGTTGTTTATTGCCCCT
Organism: Ascaphus truei; assembly: GCF_040206685.1. Lineage (NCBI taxonomy): Eukaryota > Metazoa > Chordata > Amphibia > Anura > Ascaphidae > Ascaphus > Ascaphus truei. The sequence goes on from NC_134483.1 coordinate 65,066,928, forward strand.
CACTTGGCGATTTATTTTTGACGGCAGAAAAAAATGGTGATTCAACCTATTTTTCGAAGCTTTGTGAATCGGGTGATTACACCTAAAAAGCCTTGATACGTGGGTTATGAAGGCTACTAGCATAGGTCCCTTTGTGTTTTAGTTTTGCCAGAACTCAATTGCTTTTAGATTTGTAAAAAAATATAGGGTGAAAAATTGAAATAAGTAGAAAATATTTTTTAGTTTTTTTTCTAAAAACTCAGAATCCTTTCACAGGTTCCTACATTCTTCCTGCTTGGAGAAGACATACATGCCAACTAACTCCAATTTCACCCAGTGAACCACTCCAGAGAATCTTCAGCTCTTACTCTATTTTACTAATGTTGCCGACAAGAGAAAATTGGAATCCAAACCCAAGACTGGATTTTATCACACTGTGAACCTGTTGTTCGTTTGCAGGTATAATGACAGTTTCCTGATTTACATCTATCATTGAACGTACAGTAAGAACTGTGAGTAATTCCTCAGTTGAGATCATAGCACACCCATGACTGCAAATTCGATTGAAAGACTTACAGATTTTATTCTTTTACATTATTAACCTTACCGGTCATGACAGTTTGTAATTGGTCTGTACCTGCTTCAGATCATGTCAAAGCGCCTCAGTTCCATACTTTAACTTACAGGCACTGAGGTTGAAGCAGGTGAACCTGGTTCAATTTCCGGTATCGGCTCCTTGTGACCTTGGGCAAGTCACTTTATCTCCCTGTGCCTCAGGCACCAAAAACATAGATTGTAAGTTCCATGGGGCAGGGACCTGTGCCTGCAAAATGTTTCTGCAAAGCGCTATGTAAAACTAGCAGCGCTATACAAGAACATGCTATTGTTATTATTGCATAAGGAAATCAAATGTGTTTGTGCTTTGAAGTTATAACACCTCTTTATACCTTAACCTTTGAGTGTAGGGTTAGGGTCATTGGGCATCCCATCCAGGACGTAAACAGAAGTGGAGGATACTCCACTTGTATGTACTGTATGTACATCTTTATTTATATAATATCAAAGTTTTAAAAAAAAGTGGATTTGCCTTTTTGATGAAAGAACTGGCCAATCTGTGGCAAATTCATATTGGAAGAAAAAAATTCACCCACTTCTACTTTTGGGATACAGTAGGTTATCGTATCATTCTCCTGATCGATCATCTGTCAAATTATTTGGTTTATCAACCCCTTCAGGTGGCAAAAAGGCCAATCGTTTTGGGGTTTATCTTATTGTTCCCAAAAGACAGAATGGTAAATATTGTTCTGCAAACGGGACTTTCTCTCCTAGTTCATCATATACAAGGATATCAAATCAGAATCTCATGTGTAATTAAAGTGCCACCAGAAGGTGTAGTTGTAAGCCTGCCATATCATAAGTGACTGCCCTGGGCTACACTTATAAACTATAATTTGTGGTCTTTCATCATTGTACTTAAAATTGACTTTTTACTAATATAAATGTTATTCATTTAATTTCATAAGATGCTTTTCGTACCTTAGTGACATAACGAGCTAACAACAACAGGCATGTTTACGGGCTTTAAATCTGGGTGATTGTCTTTTCTTTTTTTTTACAAAAGACAAGTATTTTACAATATATATACCCCGGTTTAAGGACACTCACTTTAAGTACACTCGCGAGTAAGTACATATCGCCCAATAGGCAAACGGCAGCTCGCGCATGCGCCTGTCACCACGTCCTGAAAAGCAATACTGGCTCCCTACCTGTACCGAAGCTGTGCGAAAACGGGGAGACTATCGAGCCTGTTACACATGTGTTATTTACATCAGTTATGCACATATATGACGATTGCAGTACAGTACATGCATCGATAAGTGGGAAAAAGGTAGTGCTTCACTTTAAGTACATTTTCGCTTTACATACATGCTCCGGTCCCATTGCGTACGTTAATGCGGGGTATGCCTGTATATATACTGTATATATATATAAATATATATTTTTTTTTAAGTCTGTTTGAACAGATGTAATCTGTAACTTGGGAGAGATTAGATTTCTTCCACCTAATTTCTTTGTTTTATGGGCAGTGGACGGTTTCATGAAGGTCCGTTATGGGTTAACGTAACCAATCAGACATTAACTGTCACTGACTTTAGTGGAATTTAATGCCTGTTAATGTTCCCTAAAATGCCTCCATTCATTCACCCTACTGTATCTTTATTTGCTCTCTAACAGGGGCAGTTGGTATGAAACTCTTAATATACAAGCCCTTCCCAATTCATAGTCCCTGATGAAAATAAAATGGTGTTAATTTCAATAGACACAACAGCATGAAGATCGGCAGAAAGTAAATTATAATAAATTGTTTTATGTAACTCTTAATACAACAAATGCTTATTAATATCAATAACACTATTAGATTTGTACCATAAAATAGTAATATTGATGGTTGTGTGTGTATATATAAAGACAATTTATTCTACAAAAATGGACACATAAGACTATCTATTTTTTTTAAATAATTGTATTTTATGTCTGGCATATTTAATTTTAATGCATTGATATTAGGTAATGGGTGACTGGGTAATACACATATAGTTGAAACACGGAATCCAAATAAACAGAAAGTAATGATGTATATTCAATAGCAGAAGTCTTAATTTCACAGTTACTGTGCCAGGCTAACATTGAGTAATTCACCCCTGGTGTATAGAGTGCATTTCTGATCTGCACAAAAGGGCACCATATTTTTAGACATTGAGAACATACAGTAGATAGGAAAGAATATTGAAACATGAGCTGTTCTCGGCATGTTCATCTTATCACTAAACAGGTTAAAAGAGATATGATCAGTCTTTAGAAATCTCTTGTGGATTGTCATAGTAGACAGGACACTGTATTGTATCAGCAGTGTTCTTTACAATATGTACTTTACACACTACATTTTGGCATAAGTAGGTTTAATAGGAATATTGCATCTAAGAAAGGCTCTTCATCTTAATAACAATTTATTTTAGATAAGGATCCTGCTCCTGAAACTGCATCCTCATCCCTCTCCATGCTGCTCCTTGTCACACTTCCATTTCTTCAAACACTTTTTCACGCTACCTTATCTACAGTACACCTCTGTTTTTTCCCCTGCTCTCACAAACACTGTTTTAGCCATATTCCTTTTTTAATCAGTATTGCCGACATGAGGAAGAGAGGAGAACTCTCGAAAGCTTGTCCTATCACATAAATTGTTAGTCCAAATAAAAAAGGTATCACCTAATACCGAAGAACTCATTTATTCTGCACTATTGCAACTGGACTAACACGGCTATTTCCATTATATGTGTGTGTAAAAAAGCAGCAAGCACTCAATTGTAGATATCCAGAAAGGCCGGGGGCTAGTCCCATAAATAATGTAAAGAGTACATTACTATCCAGCAGGGCAGCAGAACAGCAAAGAGAAACAGCACACAGAGGTAAGTCAGTAAAATAATGTCTTGAAACAGACACACAAATCCAACGTTTCAATCCCCAGAGGGATCTGCTTCCTGGGGGTGTGCAGTGAAGCCAATGTCTTACCGTGACTAAATACCCTAAACCCTGTGCTCCCATCACCTGAAATCAATCACAGTGCTAATTGGAGTCATCTGATGTCCCTCCTACTTTCCAAAGCACTGGTATTGGCCATCTTGGATCAGCTGTCTCTGCAGTCCATGCTCTGGAGTGTGCAACAGCTTAGGAATGTGACCGCTAATTAAGTGCTGAGCCATTCGTTGCCTAGTCAACAACCACTCCTCCACAAGCAGCATATAGCACAATACAAGTGCTGCCTGCAATGTCTGCAAAACTCTGCTTTCGGCCACCTTAGATCAGTTGTTTCTGACGTCCGTGCTCTGGAACGTGCATCAGCTGTGGGAAGCAACAGTTAATCAAGCGCTGAGTCCTCCGTTGTCAGGGCAACCCCCAATACTTTGCATGCAGTACAGTCCAAGTGCTGGAACCAGTACTTGTTGAAAGACATCCACAAGCACAGCCTACATAACATATTGGCCACCGGTGAGGTGCGGTGTAGTGTTCACATAGTGAATAAAAAGGAATACAATGGGGTAGAAGGAGGGGGCTGATCTCTGTAAAAACGAGAGTAAAAAATGGACAGATAGGCATGTGTGAACACAAAGGGCATCAGTGCCAACACCAGGCACACAGGAACCATGAATAAAGAACCAGACATAATCAAATGAACAAGGAACACTGGTGGTGCACAAGTCAAAAGTCCATAAGGCAAATTCATGTTGCCAATCACAGATAGCAACACAAATTATGGTCCTTATTCAGCCCCCTTGGTGACATGGTCCTCAAATTATATATAGTCTTCGCTTCTAATTGCACAAGGAGTTTATTCCTGTCGCCTCCACGACTGGGGATATGTGCTTGTAAGATAGGCATACACCTGAAGGATGCAAGACTGTGTTTTTTCTCTTTGAAATGCCTAGCGACTCGAAGATGTTTCAAATCATCACCCACATCTGTGCCAAGGAGAGCTTTTCTGATGGGTGATCTGTGCATGGCAATACGCTCCTTTAACATTCTAGTTGTTTTGCCCATATAGACTAATCCACAGGGGCACTTGATAATGTATTCCACAAATTTAGACTCACAATTGAGGAAGTCCAAGATTTTAATGGAATTAGCATGGTACGGGTGAGCAACAGTTTTGCCCACAATCATGCATTGGTAGTTGACAAAGTCATTACATTTGAATACACCCACTATTTTCTTCAGCCACAATGATTTAGCTGCATACTTGTCTGTAGGACCAGACTGTGTAAGTAGACCTCCCACACTCTGACCCCTCTTGTAGCAAAAGAGAGGAGGATTGGAGAAATGCTGACCAATCTTTTTGTCGTTGGCCAGGATATGCTAATCACTGGTCACACTGTCCTTGATTAACTTGGACGCAGTGCTATAAGTAGTCACAATGTGACATTGTGTGTGCTTTTGTGGTCTGTCCACTGGCGTCAACAACTCCTCTCTGGTGAGTGTTCTAGCTTTGGCTAAGGCAAGCAGTATCTCTTCCTCCTCGTATCTCCTTTCACGAAAGTGATCCGCCACTCTGTTAAGGGGGTCCTCCACCTCCATAAGATTATTTGTGATCCTGTTGATTCTGAGTAGCTGGGGCTATGGTAGCCCCTTCTTTAGTGGTATGGGATGATGGCTCCTATCGTCCAGGCGTGTATTCCTATCCGTTGGTTTGCAGAAGATCCTTGTGCAGGACATGTTATCCTGTTTGTACACCATGGTATCCAGAAAGGTTATCTCTTGTTTGCTATAAGCATACGTGAACCGTATGGTTGAAGGGATGTTGTTGATGTGGGAGATAGGCAACACATAAATTAAACCATTGGTCAACAAATTACATCCTTAAATAAAAACGCCCAACAATCTGTAAAAAAATACAAATCAAAACAAGCCATCACAACAGTATACTGTAAAAGCAGCAACCAACACATCAATTAATTAATACATCCACTAGGCCAGGGTTTCCCAAACTTTTTTTTCCGTGACCCGGTTATTTTTTAACTTCTTATTCGTGACCCACTAAAATTTTTATCGCCTATACTGGCCTATAGGGCCTGCACAGACACACACACAGCCACTGATATACACACACACACATACACACACAGCCACTGATACACACACACAGCCGCTGATACACACACACACAGGGAGGGGGCCAGGGACACTTGAGTTTGCCATGGACACTTGGGTGGGTGGGAGGGAGGAGGCCAGGGACACTTGGGTGGGTGGGAGGGAGGGGGCCAGGGACACTTGGGTGGGAGGGAGGGGGCCAGGGACACTTGGGTGGGTGGGAGGGGGCCAGGGACACTTGGGTGGGTGGGAGGGAGGGGGCCAGGGACACTTGGATGGGAGGGGGTGGGGCAGGGACACTTGGGTGGGTGGGAGGGGGGGGCCAGGGACACTTGGGTGGGTGGGAGGGGGGGGCAGGGATACTTGGGTGGGAGGCAGTGACTGGGTGGGGTGACTTACCTTGCCGCCGGACGCTTTCCCCTGCTGCCCCCGATATCCCCTGCTGCCCGGGATGGGAGGTGGGCTTGGGGGCACGGGAGGTGGGCTCGGGAGGGGGTGCCACGGGAGGTGAGCTCGGGAAGCTGGCCGCGGGGGGAAGCGGGCCGCAGTAGGAGCTTGTACTTCCACCCTCCCCCATGTAACGTGCGGGCCGCTGAGGAGCTGGTACTTCCTCCTCCGTCCCACGTTGGGAGCGGGGGGGGGGAGGAAGGGAGCGGGCCCTGCGCAAGCACGCGGGGGGAATCGCCGCCATTTTTTTAACTTGAGCGGGGGGGACGGGAGACACCGCGCGGCCAGCCTCGCTGCGACCCGGCAATTTTGGTGCCATGGCCCGGTGCCGGGTCGCGACCCACCATTTGGGAAACGCTGCACTAGGCAACACATACATTTAACCAACGGTTTTATTTACTTTATTTATGCTGCATGGCTAATGTTGAGATTAATAATGGGCAAATAATCTATTATCCATATCTGGATAATAGTTATTTTGCCCATTACTGTACTGTATGTGTTTAGGGGTGGGGGGTGTATTTATTGAAATGCAGGTCATGTTTATTTTTATAAATACAGGAATGGTTCCGTAGGCCAGTGGGGACCCACGGGGACCACCCAGGGACCCCCGGATGCCCATGGGGACCACCTGGGGACACCTGCATGGAAGAACAGGGGGACCCACAACTGTGGGGGATCGGTGACCTGCGGGGACCACTTGGAGGCCACAGAGCCTAGCGGGGACAAACCAGAGGCCCCCAGACACCTGTGGGTACCCCCGGGGTGCACTGTGGGGCCTTTGGACAGCTGTGGGGACCACCCGGGGACCCCCGCCAGCCAGTGGTATTAATCCTGTGTTAATAAAAATAAATATTGATTTTACAGTATGTGGGGCATGGGGTGGGTGGTGTATTGGTGCTTACTAGATATTTAGTTTTAAACATTACAGTAATGTAGCAGGGGGTCTCTAGTGCTGAACCGCATTGATTTGAGGTCCGGGGACCCCCTGCTTCCCGAGATACACGCCCCGTTATGGGGTGCCGGTATCTCCTATGCATGGAAATGTCTCACATCATGTGATCAGGACATTTCCACTTGGGAGCGCGTCATCGAGTGCTCAGTCAAACAGAGACCTCCCACCCTATGCGTTTTGCCAATTAGGATACAGCTTCATCAGGAGTGTCAAGCCTAAACCTTGTGAGCACTAGTAGAAGTTACCTGCATAGCTCTTTTTATATTTGGCACCACAAAGATCGGCGAACACGGAGACGCCGAAGAGGGAGCCCAGGTGGTGGAGTGTGAGCCGGTGGCAGGACGCAACTGCTGTGCGATGCTGTGAGATTGCTCTATTGTGAACAATGAAAAGACGTTGCCGCAGTGCCGGGTGGACATGAGGATTGGAGATAACTGCGGTCCGTGCAGTGGATCCCCAGGGTGCAGCTGTGGCTCACCTGAGTGATTATCCACACACGCAGCAGACAACCGATTGCAGTAGCAGCCCAGGCTGACACTTAAAACCATTTTTCAAAAAAACAACATGAAAGATGTGGATGACCTAAACAGAGGTGGCATACCTATATCTTCTGGTGAGCAATCATCACCTGAATAGAAGAACTCACCAAAAAGATAAAATCACACTTTCTCACACGAATTACCAAAAAGGGTGTCATATATAAATACTGTAAATGATGTGACCTCCAATCAAGGAGTACTACACTATAACAGTGATCCAAGTGCATCAATGGTAACAAGAGAAACATTCATCCTCTCTCCAATTTTAGACTGTTAACCGCTATGGCAATTAACAGCTATGGTAATGAAGGGGTCAACTCTACCCGCAATCCCCCCGCAAGGCCTAAACACCCACCATGAGCCAAATACCACCTTCAACCACCCCCGCTACCCACAAAAAACATGGTAGTTAACCCCTTTCATTGCCTTAGCAATTAGCTGCTAAGGTAATGAATCTGACTGTAAATACATTCTTATTGCATCGGATGGAAGCCAGGGGTCTCCGGTGCTGATATTAATGTGGATCAGCTACGGAGACCCCTGGCATCAATCCGATGCAGAAAATGTTTTCTAAGTCCCTCTCTCGCAACCCTTCTCAACAGCTGTTGTTGGCGAGAAAATTCTAGGATAAAATCACAATTCCAGAGCCTCGATAAGATAATCGAGGCTACTAGAATTGCATGATTTTCTAAAAAAAAATTGCGATTTCGGGCTTCTTGCTGCAAACCGCACGGCGTGGTTGGCCAGGAGCCAGAGATCGCGAAAAAATGCTTTCACCGCACGATTTAACCAACTTATTGAGGATTTCGTAATAGCTACCCTGCGAGAAAAGCTCAAAAGCCTTTATAAGTTGGTTATCAAGGCTTATAGCATAGGCCCCATAGACTCGAATCTGTATGAGTCTTTTTTTTAATCAAAACTATGCATACATACATTTTCATGTCTGTTGAACGAGTTGCTAATTGAAATGCTGACTGTCTTTCTTTACATACAACATGGACGTTATGTAATTGGTGAGTTGCTGTAGATGACAATTGTCAATTCTGACAGAGATGTTAGGGACGGGTGTTACACTGCCTGACTGGAACAGCATAGACGTGGCAGGCTTTCTTGAGACACAACTACTACTGGTTGCCCTTGAAATGGTGGTTAGGACCATGGGACCATGGGCTGGGTGGGCGGGGAAGGGTAACCCCTTGTTTGCATTAGCAGTTCGTAAAAAAAAAATACCAGGAAGTAATACACTGAGACTTGTCTCTCGTTTTCCGTTCTGTCCTGGGCACAGAGTTATGATAACAATATATGGTTACATTAAATGAACAGAGGTTATACATTTAATTCACAGACATCTCATGGATAGTTAGAGATATGATTATGGACATATATAATATTTACAAAGAAGACTAAAATTGTGTTAGCAGCCCATATTCAAAGTGGCCCATTATAAGTGGCATGACTACTGAACAACTCAAGTTTAAAAGGAAGTTCAAAAGAAGTGAGGAAGAAGTGGACACCCCAACAGGCCCAGATTCCTGCATTTGAACTACGCTGGAAAGGAGGATATCATCTATACCAGACTGCATCATTACTGCTGTGATGCTGCCTTTACCATTTATATTTGCTGTGACTTCACTTCTTCTCAAATTATGCACTTCTTTTTACCAGCATCAGTATGTCTCTAACTCCATTCATATATCTCCATCTCTCCTTCCTTCACCACTTCTCTGTTCACATGAACTCCTTTCTTACCTGCGTCCTCTGACACCAAACAGCTATATCCCCTGCACTAAAAAACACCCCTACAAATCATCCTCACACATCCTCTTTCTATCCATGCTTCTCCTCCTTGCTTCTGGGGATATCTCTCCCAATCCTGGTCCCTGTCTTATTCCTACATGCGCTCGTCCTCGCCTTCCAATTGCAACCTTTACTCCTTCTGGTGTCAACCCCTCCAACCTCATACCCATCCCCTGCCACCCTCCCTCCTCTCTCCCTTTCTCCTGTGCCCTTAGGAATGCTCGCTCCCTTTCTAACAAGTTCCTCTCTGTACATGACTATTTTCTCTCTCACTCTCTGCTCCTATTTGCTATAACTGAGACCTGGCTCACTCAGTCTGACTCTGCTCTGGAAGCTGCCCTCTCCTATGGTGGCCTTTCCTTCTCCCTCACTCTGCACACTGATGGCAGGGGTGGAGGCGTGGGGCTCCTGCTCTCCTCTCTCTGTCGTTACCGAACCCTTCCTATTCCTCCCTCTCTTGCTTTTCCCTCCTTTGAGGCTCACACTGTCCAGATTTTCTCTCCTCTCCCTGTCCATGTGGCGGTCATCTATCGCCCACCTACCTCTACTCATCCCCCTTCTGCCTTTCTCTCTCACTTTGAATCCTGGCTCTCTTTCTTCCTCTCCTCAGACTCCCCTGTTCTTCTCCTTGGGGACTTCAATTGCCACATTGATGACCCCTCTCTCCCTTGGGCTTCCCGCTTTCTTTCTTTAACCTCTTCTTTTGGCCTTCAACAGTGGACTGCAGCCAGCACCCACAAGGAGGGCCACAACTTAGACCTGGTTTTCACTAAGAACTTCTCTCTCTCCGATTTCTCCATTTCCCCTTTTCATCTCTCTGACCATCATCTCATCTCATTCTCTCTATCTCGCTTCTCCCCTTCTCCACCTCCATTTACCCCCCGGTTCTGCAGAAACCTGCGCTCTATTCACTTACATGACTTTGTGTCCACTTTACACTCCTCCCTCTCCTCTCTCAGCTCTGCTACAGACCCCGACAACCTGGTCAGGAACTACAACCCTGTCTTGTCCTCATCTCTTGATCTATATGCCCCGCTTTCTCTGTGCCGCACTCGCCCTTCTAACCCTAGAACCTGGCTAAATTCCCACACATGCATGCTACGTTCCTCCACTCGTTCCTCTGAACGCCTCTGGAGGAAGTCTCACACTCTCGCAGACTTCTTCATTACAAATTTATGCTATCCTGTTTCAACTCTGCCCTCTCGCAAGCCTAACAAGCCTACATTTCTGCACTTATCAACATGCACAAGTCTAACCCACGCCGACTGTTCTCTGTCTTTGATACTCTACTCAAACCACCCTCAGCTGCCTCTCCTTCCTCCATCTCCGCTCAGGACTTTGCTGACTATTTTAAGGAAAAGGTGGAATCCATACGGCAGAACATACCCTCTGTTTCTTCTTCCCATCCTACACCTCTTCCTAACTCTCCTCCTGCCTTCCTTGACTCTTTTTCCACTGTCTCAGAGGAGGATGTGTCGCTGTTGATCGCCTCTTCTCCTTCTACCACTTGCCCTCTTGACCCCATTCCCTCCCATCTCCTAAAACCTCTTGCTCCTACTATAATCCCTACGCTCACACACATTTTTAACTGCTTCCTCTGCTCTGGAACATTTCCATCCTCCTTCAAACATGCAACAGTCATACCATTACTCAAAAACAGCAAGCTTGACCCTACCTGTCTTTCTAACTATCGACCTGTCTCCCTCCTTCCTTTTGCCTCTAAACTCCTTGAACGTCTTGTATTCTCTCGCTTGCTCCATTTTCTCAACACCTATTCTCTCCTAGACCCTCTACAATCTGGCTTCCGCACTGCTCACTCCACGGAAACAGCCCTCACTAAAATAACTGACGACCTCCATGCTGCCAAAGACAGAGGTCATTACACTCTGCTCATATTACTCGACCTCTCTGCAGCATTTGACACCGTGGACCACCCTCTTCTCCTTCATATTCTCCATACTCAGTGTCTCTTCTGCTAACATCTCCTCCTCCTCTATTGATCTCTCTGTTGGGGTACCCAGGGCTCTGTCCTGGGACCTCTTCTCTTTTCTCTGTACACACTCTCTCTAGGTGACCTAATAACATCTTTTGGGTTTAAATATCACCTCTATGCTGACGACACACAAATATACTTTTCAACACCCGACCTTACACCTGCTATACAAACCAAAGTTTCTGAATGTCTCTCTGCTATATCATCCTGGATGGCCCCTCCGCCGCCTTAAACTCAACATGGCTAAAACAGAGCTCCTCATACTTCCTCCCAAACCTGGCCCTACTACCTCCTTCCACATTACTGTTGGAACTACGATCATTCACCCAGTAGCCCAAGCACGCTGCCTAGGGGTCACACTCGACTCCTCTCTCACATTCGCCCCTCACATTCAAAACATTTCTAAAACTTGTCGCTTTTTCCTCCGCAATATAACAAATATATGCCCTTTCCTCTGTTGCTCGACTGCTAAAACTCTGACTTAGGACTTCATTCTCTCCCGTCTTGATTACTGTAACCTCCTGCTGTCCGGCCTTCCTGCCTCTCACCTGTCTCCCCTACAATCTATCCTAAATGCTGCTGCCAGAATCACTCTACTCTTTCCTAAATCTATCTCAGCATCTCCCCTCATGAAATCCCTCTCCTGGTTTCCGATCAGATCCCGCATCTCACACTCCATTCTTCTCCTCACTTTTAAACCTTTACACTCTTCTGCGCCTCTTTACATCTCAGCCCTAATTTCTCGCTATGCACCATCCCGACTCTTGCGTTCTGCTCAAGGATGTCTTCTTTCTACCCCCTTTGTATCTAAAGCCCTCTCCCGCCTTAAATCTTTTTCACTGACTGCCCCACACCTCTGGAATGCCCTTCCCCTCAGTACCCGACTAGCACCCTCTCTATCCACCTTTAAGACCCACCTTAAGTCACACTTGCTTAAAGAAGCATATGAATAGCACTGTGAATATTCTGAACACATGATACATAAAGCTTGGCCCCCTGCAGACACACTTACCAGAACTCCCTCCTACTGTCTCTGTACGTTCTCCCTACCTACCAATTAGACTGTAAGCTCCTCGGAGCAGGGACTCCTCTTCCTTAATGTTACGTTTATGTCTAAAGCACTTATTCCCATGATCTGTTATTTATATTATCTGTTATTTATTTGATTACCACATGTATTACTACTGTGAAGCGCTATGTACATTAATGGCGCTATATAAATAAAGACATACAATACAATACAAGTAGGATAGGCCTGCAATGTGTTATGCTACAGAGTCCCTGCCCCAAGACGCTTATAATCTATAAGGCCGGGTATTTTGGAACATTGGGTACAGGGGATGAAAAGGATGGTGAGATTCAGATTGCAATAGAGCAGTACCAAACATCAGCGAACAGCAGCAAACAGCTCACACCCTTTGACTGTCCGCATTTGGGGCAATGCAGATGTAGACTGAAGGGGTTCAGAATGAATGTAGTTGTGGTTTCAGAGTCCTTTGTTCTCCTGGTTTATTAACATTCTAGTGGGTGCAGCTGATAAAACACATACCAGAAAGAAAACACAGATGTTAACCCATAGCATGCTGGATCTCTGCAGTGGGGAGCAGCTCTTTGGGAACTCTTTCAGGCATCCAGCTTTGGGGTGATGCAGATGTATGTATCACAATGCCTTACTAGCAACATAGGTAGTGTAATTGTATTTGTGCAATAACCCCTTTATAGCCCTTAGTGGTCAGCTAGTCATAGAAATCCATTGTAATGTCTATTATATATAGGCAAGATAGGGTTAACCCCAGCCTAGAGTAGGTGATATAGAAATAGGGTATTTTTCCCAGTTCCGATAAATATTGGTACTTGATGGCTGGCATAAAAATTACCACATTTGCGGTATTTAGTCATTTTGGTGCTGGTCCAGTATACATTTTTATTTGTCGTGGTAAAATATGGGTTTTTTTTTACACTACAACGTTGATGACTTTCACCATCAAAATAAAGCATTTTTTCCCCTAGAATTCCAGATTTTTGCCTTAATTGAGTTTGAAGACTCCAGGCCACTTTGTGATGCTGGAATACATCTCACAGTTCATTCATTTGAATGGGTCATAAGGTGTTTTAAGAAGCCAGAGGGTGACTTACGGAATGGCACAGCTTAATAAATATGGTCCTTAGTATTTTCTACTGCTTGTTTTTATTCCCTCGTGCTTTTTAGGAAGATAAATGCCCTGGCAGATAACATCTACTACTTGTTCTACACTGCGGGATAATTCATGCCTATCACTGGATCTTAAACAAAGCACCGTAGGACAAGGAATGTTGAGCACATTTAATAGGGAAACAGAGCAGGTGAAATTCAAGACCATTATTTGAATAAGGCAATTATCCAATGTTACATTTGTATATGTTTTATTTTTCTTAGGTTTCTGGATTTTAAATTTAAATGGGAAATTTAAAATGGAACCAATCTACATTTTTCATTTCTTCTGCCCCTTCAATATATCCCTGGAATACACAGCACCATGGTCTGGAGATAAAGTTGCGCGAGTATTTCACATTTCAGTTTACAAATGCTTCTTTGAATCTGCAAAGCAGAGAAAGGTTTATGAGAATTCTTCTTGGGGATTTGCAAGCTGACAACAGTATAGTTTAAAAAAAAGTCATGCAATTATTGAAGAACTTGCCAAATATTGTAAAGATTCATGGACAAAATCAACTAGTATTCATAAACATTTATATTTAAAGCAGCAGTCCATGCTGAATGCCATTTTTGTATAGCATTTTATTTTTTTACTTTAAGAGATCACTTTTTGCCCTTTCAAGTGCAATTTGTTTTGTTTAATGTTATGCTCTTTTCAGTGGATATAAGCATTTAAATATTAATGCTAAAATTGAGCTCTCCAGTGCAGTGTAAAGGTTACCATGGTAATCTTAGAAGCTTGATATTAAGAAAATCAGGATTTTGAACATAAATGGCATACTCAGGTGGCAAGATACAAATATTACTAAAATAGTTAAACTTGGATAGGTTTCTTGAGGGGATTGCTGCTTTAATATGCTCTCTAATTACTTTATTTGTGTTTGGTGTTTGTTGATGGTTTTTGGTGGTGTCATGATGAATGTGAATGTAGTTTTGCCAGAATCTCTAGTACGAGAACAATATTTCCAATTCTGTGCCAGTCCGACAATGAAAGGGCTTCTTCAGAAAGAAAATTCACAGTGTCTAACAGAGTTAATCTGAGCTCATGATGAGCCTTGCTAGATTTATGGAAGTGTCTTTGACCATTAACATTTTACAGCAAAGCACACTTTACCCACAGAAGTGTGACATTGCAAATGGGATGGGAAGAGATGTTTAGGGAAGACAAAACATAAACAAAATAAATCATAAAAAATGGGAGCAAGCAGAGCATAATAGCACACCTAGAATACTTACTCATTTTTAACTCAAACAGTATGCGGGCAATATTTTTAAAAAAGCGCACACAACGTTTATATACAAATTATATTGAGGGCTGCCAACGGGGGGGAGGAGTGAGGGAGCAGTCAGGACTGTTTTCTCGGGCCCGATGAGTTAGTAAGCCTGGGCCCCCTACTGGAGATCTAAAGAAGGCCTGGAGGAGTTCCGACTGAGGTGCCTGACAAAGGGGGCCTCCAGTCGGTGGAAGGGAAGCTCCCTCCGACAGGTACCACAACGGGCGCTTCCATAGCACATAACTACCTTCCTCCAGGCCCATATCCCCCCCTGAACCCCATATATATCTCCTTCCAAGGCCCATCTCCTTCTCCCACTCCCACCTCCACAGCCCATGACTCCTTCATCAATTCTCCCCAACCTCATCCCATATTTCCTCTCACACAGACAATAATCTCCCCCATCCCATATCTCACCCCCCCCCCAGACCATTCATC
The DNA here is from genome assembly GCF_040206685.1 of Ascaphus truei. Classification (NCBI taxonomy): domain Eukaryota; kingdom Metazoa; phylum Chordata; class Amphibia; order Anura; family Ascaphidae; genus Ascaphus; species Ascaphus truei. The sequence goes on from NC_134483.1 coordinate 65,082,187, forward strand.
TCTTCAGGGAACCCAAGTGTGCCATGGAGTGGTAGGGTTAATAGGGGGGGGGGGGGAGCTGCTCCTTTCAGTTGCTCCAAAATTTCTGTTGGCAGCCCTGGTTATATTATATATTTGGGAAAGGACAGAAATAAACACATTTACAATACCACTGTTTTAGTTCTCAGCTGAGCCCATGTTCATGATGAGAACCAAAATGTCTGTATTAATAACTTGTTCATTTTTATACAGTTTCATTTTCAATGCAAATGTCCAAATGTTCACCTAATGTTAAGCTGGTCCTAAAAGTCACAACATCTGAGTAAGTTAACTTATTAATTGTAATTGTACTTTTTAAAGCACATTTCCCCATGAGCAGACACAATTGTGACTGTCTCCTGCCCACACAGCAATAAAACACAGCACCAGATCTTGAAGCAGAAGTGGGCAAAACAAACAAGATTTTGATTTTCCCTTTAGAAACAGTTCAGTTCTATCTTTATTTTTTTTAGCACAAAGGTATAACAAGTGTAGCATAGCCTCCGGCCGCTACTACTTCCTGTGGGCCTTAACAATATAAGTCCTACCAGGGACAGGAACTGGAGGGGTTAGAATATCTCATGGGGCCTAGTGTGCTATTGCAGCCCTGGATATATTTACTGTATCCGGGGTGGGCCTAGCAACATCCTGAGAGTGTCAGCCTGGGGGAGGATACTGCTTGGGTCATATGTAAATGTATGATGTTATGAAGTATATAGGGTAAGATATTACTAGTAGAAAAAGGGGCAGTAGTCTAAAAAAAAACAAAAAGAGAAAAAGTAAATAACTTTTTCCTTTTCATACATATGTGGCCAGGTATCCCCTCTGTGCATCCCCCTCGGCCCCCCTTGATTCCTCGCTTACCTCCGCATAGCGGGGTAACCATCGATAGGAGCAGGAAGATTGTGCCGGGCAAGTGGGTCGCCGGAGATCCGCGGCGCACCTGGATAGTTGGGGCTGCCATCTTGGAATATGCGCACATGCGCAATGGCCCAATAGTTGCGGCGGCCATCTTGGGACTCTTCGCACATGTGCAGTGCAAACACAAGTGGTGGCCATTAGGAGATAAGCCCCCACAGGGGAACTACAGTTCCCAGCAGCCACTGGGGCTGCAATAGCACATGGCCCAGTTCAGCCAATAGAGCTGCAGCATGGCTGCGAGCCACGCCAGTCAGAGCTGGGACACAGGGAGGTGAGGTTGTGTGTGCAGGATATCAGTGACCCCTGCACTAGGCCAGAGATCCCCTATAGGCCCCAGATAGGCCCCGACTCCCCTGCAAGTTTGTGGCTGCTACAGGGAGAAGCCCATTAGATAAGGAAACTGCCCCTGTAGTGCCAAGTGTGAGGGACATAGCCAGGATGCGGCGGCGGACTGGCAATCTGGTGGTCTTGGACCAGACCACCACACCAATAGAGGCTCTCTTCATGATTGGACCATCCAGCTGGAACCCACCCCCACGCAGAGGCATCAGTGACGTTGCTGGATCTACGGTTCCCTTTTGCTTTTCGGCCATACCCAGGTGCTGGAGCACCTGGGCAGGTACCTCACAACGTGCACCAACTATAACATTTTCCGTTACTGTGGGCAACACTGTCACACACATTGGATGGGTTGGCTCTTGTGGACACCAGGGAGGTTGGGTGCCCAGGGGCACCTCAGTACTTTGTGGGAATCCCATCAGGGTGTGGATACTACGGTTGGAGGGTACTGTTGGGTTACAACCGTGTGAGGCCTATATTGTATGTGGGTTAATGATATACCTAGTTTTACCTCTGTGCAGTAAACTGTTATTATATACAAGTGTGTGTGTCTATTGTATTGGGTCCTGTGCAAGGGGGTATCCAGCAGTGCTAGGATCCTTCACAGGTGGAGGCGCTGTCACCAGATGGATCAGGTGCACCCCAGGCTCCCAGCAGTGGAGGTTCATGCCTCCTGTGAGCCACAGGTAAAGCACCACAAACACTCAGTAGCCGCCACTTATCCCATAGGGTGGGGGAAACAGCGCTACACATATAGTCCTGTTTCTTCCACTACCAGTTTTTCTACTAGGCAAATTTGATGCCTGCTTACTAATTTCTTTATTGTTGCCTTTTCTATCTTTCCCTATCCCATATTGGGATTCATGCAATCTCTCCACTGAACTGATTGATTGTCATCACCTTTGCCATTTCAGATTCTTTTATCTGTTTGCAGATCTTAAGCCCATGAGACATACACCATTTCATTTATGGACAAAATGCCAGTGCTAAGAAAAGAGTACATGAAATAAAGATGGATATTGACACATTATTTAATACATTCTATCATAATATGTGAAGATCTTTTACCCGCCATGGATATCAAGTTCTGCACATTCACAGCTGGAGAACAAGTCATGAATGTGTCCACGTTCTCAAAAAATCTGCAACATAAAATTGCCCGGATGATTTGCCAATTGTATTGACTTTCAGCGTGATTTTATCATGTTTTTCTATGTCTTAACAAAACTAGTGATTGCACCATTTGTTTTTAAAAGCTAAACATTTCAAAATGTTAATTTAAAAAAAATGCTGTCTGAGCAAAATAATTGCTGATCAACTTCAAAAGAAAGTTTGTCAAATTATTTACATTTGAGTACATTTCTACAAAATGTATCTAGATTTTGTGAAGCAAAGTGGGGCAACTTTTCATATCACTAGTAATATAAATGGTGTCAGTGCCATTGCTGCCGATAGGGGGGTAGAGCGGAACAACTGGACAAACCAGTTGAAAGATGGAACCGACAACTATTCAAACTCTTTCCAAAATACCAAGGACCTCAGAAACCTCCCCTGTTAGTGCCCCACCACACATTTATTGCCATAAATAAAGATTTCATAACCAGAAACGAATTATAAAACAGGGAAATCTGGGATTTCAGAGTGACTCTGTTACTCAATATTGAATGGCTGATGCCTCCCTTTTAAAATGTCGAAAAGAGGCCCAACTTTGAAGAGCTCCTAACATATCTGTTGCGTTATGCAGCACCACACACTAGGTAATACAGTTGATGTGGTCTACTTGGATTTTGCAAAGGCTTTTGATATGGTTCCACATAAGGTTAGTGTACAAAATAAAGCAAATTGGACTTGGTAAAAATATTTGCATCTGGATTGAAAACTAGTTGAAGAACAGACAACAGAGAATTGTCATAAACTGAACTTTTTCAGGTTGGGCTAAAGTTGCAAGTGGAGTACCTCAAGGATCGGTACTGGGACCCCTGCTTTTTAACTTGTTTATTAATGACCTTGAGGTTGGCATCGAGAGCAAAGTCTCCATCTTTGCGGACGATACTAAATTGTGTAAGGTAGAAGAATCAGAGCAGGATGTAATTTCTTTCCAGAAGGACTTGGATAGACTGGAAACTTGGGCATGTAAATGGCAGTAGAGGTTTAATACAGATTAATGTAAGGTTATGTATTTGGGAAGCAAGAATAAACAGGCGACTTACAAGTTAAATGGGGATATATTAGGGGAATCCTTGATGGAGAAGGATTTAGGAGTGCTTGTAGACAGCAGGCTCAGCAATAGTGCACAAAGTCATGCAGTAGCTGCAAAGGCAAACAAGATCTTATCTTGCATAAAACAGGCAATGGATGGAAGGGAAGTATACATAATTATGCCCTTTATAAAGCATTTATAGGACTACACCTTGAATATGGAGTACAATTTGGGGCACCACTCCTTAAAAAATACATTATGGAACTAGAGAAAATGCAGAGAAGAGCCACCACATTAATAAAGGGGGTGGCTAATTTGATTTATGAGGAGAAGCTATTGAAATTATATTTGTTTTTCATTAGAAAAGAGGTGTCTAAGAGGAGATATGAAAAAAATATACAAATATATTCGTGAACAGTACAAGGAGCTTTCAAAAGAACTAGTCATCCCAAGGGCAGAACAAACGAGAAGGGGTTAGAGGTAAGGTTAGAGGTAAGGAGATTTCACCAGCAACAAAGGAAAGGGTTCTTTGCAGTCAGGGCAGTTAAAATGTGGAACTCATTACCCAACTGTGTTGACTGTGATGGCAGATACAATAGATACTGTATGTTCAAAATAAGGTTGGACATCTTTATAGAAAGGAATGGTATACCGGGATATACCTAATAAGTATACATGGGAAAGATGTTGATCCAATTCTTGGAGTCAGGAAGGAATGTATTTTCCTCTTATGAGATATCATTGGATGATTTTTCACCTGGGGTTTTTGTTTGTCTTCCTCTGGATCAACATACTGCAAGTACGGATATAGGATAAAGTATCTGTCATCAAAATTTAGCATAGGTTGAACTTGATGGACATATGTCTTTTTTCAACCTCATCTACTATATATATGTAACTATGTAACAGTGACATTAAGGTCAGTCACTGTTACGTCAGTCAGCTCTCAAGGGGTTAAGGAAAAATTCCCATAGATTTTATTAGAAATATTTTTCCCTTGATAAATTTGGTCCAGATTGGTCCAGTTTTGCAGCTTGGAGACTATGGTAAATTATACCAATAATGTTTTGTACATATGAGAGAGAAAAAATTGCACCTGCGTATTGAAATCAATATGTTTTACAATACAAGTGCATGTTAAAAAAGCAAATAGCTTTTTAGTAGATGAAAAATTACAACACCACAACACAAGTTAAAAACAATGATATTGCTATTAATCTTTAGGAAGAACTAGAACACGTATTACATAGCAGTTATTTAAATTCTAAACACAGAGATGTACATCTTGTTTTCAAGTATGCCATGTCCTGTATTGAACATAATGTAAGATTATATTCAGGGTGTATATGCTAACAATCTCTGATGCAAGCCCCATTAACATCACACATCTCTTTTCTGTTCCGTCTCTAGCACAAAATTTTTAGGCACCATCTTGAGCCTTCTAGAAAAGTGTAACTTTGCTAATGCTACTCAATGACCTCATTCCATTTTGTAGCCTGTGTTCCGAGTTCCTTGATGAGTATATAGGACACGCTAAATCAAGAATGGTGTATTTTCTGTATTAGTAGCACTGTTATTAGCATCTTTTATAACACAATATGCAAGCAATGATTTTTAACCAAAGACTGCAAATAAAACAGCATATATTAAAAACAAAAGTTATATTTTATCCATACCGGGGTATTTCTATGTCCATTTACATGTTTGTAAACATGTATTCTTATTTCACTAAGTCGTGTGTTAAAGCTGAAGTAATATCCTACATGTGTGTTTTTTTAAAAAAAAATCAGTTCTGTACTATGAGAAAATATGTGTAGCATTTTTTTTAAAACAACACTTTGATGTATTATAATGTAACAAGCATTTTCTGTTTCTATAGAAACCATTTACAAAGTCACATCTTTTTGAGCCCTGCCCTCTCTCTAGCAGTGCACCAATTGTATCTAGTGACTGCCTGGTCACATCATCTTCCACAGAGATCTTTGCATCTTTGGTCCTTTTCTCCTGCACTGACAGCCATTTTGTGAACCCCCGAGGCGAATCTTCGCCGATCAATCAGCAACTTAGCTAATTACTTCTCATTGTGTGGATTTTATCGATGCACATATTAAAGGAGAAAATTTAAATGAAAAAAACTGCAGCTTGGACTGCTGCTCTAAATTCAATTGTATAATTTATTTTACAAAAAACATGTTTCTTCATTGTATGTTGCATGTTGTACGTTATAGAGATTGAGCAGAAAGTTCAGAAAAACTGCGTATCTAGATTGCACATCTGATTTATGTTCATTAGAAAACTGTATTGGTAAAAATACTGGCACAGAGGGCAATTACCACCATGGTAGGGTTCAACAATACATTTCAACCAATGCTTATTGTTTCAGATTGTCATCTAGGAATCATTAAAAAAAAAAAAAAAAACTACTGTTGCAAATGTACAAAAGCTATTACAAGCAGTGACCTACATATCAAGACATCTAAACTAAAAGCCTGTATCTGATCCTCTGGAGCTTTCAAACACAACAAAGCATGGCAATGTTTTACAGGACTTAATACAAGGTATTACTGGCAGCAGAGTTTTGAACAGCACTTATAACACTAATTACAATTAGCGGTATATAAGTATTTGCTCATTTCCTGTGTACAAGTTCAAAAGATCTTACCTTTAACAGGCCTATCTTTGTGATATTTCTCTGTGAGGCTGCCACACATTGCTAAATTCTCAGGACTTTATAAGTAACATGACACCTGGTGTAAAATCATTTCCGTACAGCAATTGTTTTATCTCCAGAATGAGCCTAGCCCTGTCCATGATCCATGAAACATTTGATAATGCCACTTTACCCTTCCCCACCTGTTTTATGTTTCTCCTCCTCCCTTTATCTACCTTTTCCACACAACAAGACAATCCAGAGTGTATGCCATTTAGGTGTCACCAAGTCTGTGAATCTTAAAAAGCACTGCCAATTAACATAAAACAAAATCACCAGAGCTTCCATGGAATCATGTTTCTCTTTGGTACAGAAAGCCGAGTAGAGAGAAAAGGTAGCTTTAGAATGAGCATTTGAATGAGGACACTTTGTCTATGAATGGAAACTCTACATTCTTTGTTATTTTAACAGGCTGTGTCTGTTCTCCTTGATAGAAATTGTATGGGGGAAGATTGGATTAAGTCGTTTTTATTTTTATTTCAAAGCACTTGTGCATTTTGCAAAGATCAACTTACTTAGCCATGTAATAAACTCTTGTTTTACAATAATACTGTGGTATATTATACCACCACAAGCCACTACAGAAGTAAAGTAAGTTAAAAAAAAACAGTTTCTGTACTCTACAGAGCAGACATCTTAATATATTCCAAAAATATTGTTAGATGTCCATATGTTAAAGGACAATTACATACTGTATTTACAAAATAGTAGACTCTGCAGTAGACAAGTATCAGCTCTTCTATTGCTGAACATAAATGTTTTTCTCTGATATAAAAACTCTCTCTAAGGGGTAGATCCTCAGAAGTGTGCTAAATTAGGACAAATAATCTCACTTTACCTAATTTGGTAACGGACCTTATTTTCCTCCTTATTAGTGGGTATCCTCAAGGCTAATTATATGCTACAGTAAGGTCCAATAGCAAAATGACCAAGGTATTGTTACCTGGATGAAGGGGGAGTACCGTAGCCTAAAAGAATACACTGCACATGTATGTATGTAATTATGTATATATGTATGTCTTTATTTATATAGCGCCATTAATGTTCATAGCGCTTCACATTAGTAATACACGTGTAACGGGTTTTCTGGACTGGCCTGACCCACCCAATCTCATATTGGCCCCTGTGGTCTAACCAGTCCCCATTACAGTGTGATGACTGGTGGTGCACCTGTTGGCAACAGGACTCCTGAGTCTCCCACATGATGTTGTATTGGGGATTGCCAACCCAGACAGGCAGCTGAGGTAGTGTGCTTGAGTCCTACCTAGATCCAGTGCAGCGCCTCCACCTCATCAGGATCCCTTCGGTCACTCGGGGATGGTCCTGGTGAGGAACTCCTCTGTGGTGCCCCTCTCTGTGCAATAACTCCACACTTGCACACGAGAGCGTCTTTAATCAGGATCATCTTTATTGATACGGTGGGCCAGCTGCCCTCCACAATGGGGTATAATTAGCCCTCCATTGTTCACCGTACTTCCCTTTGAAAAGTAATGTCCTCCTAATGTAGGGATTCCCTATCCCCGCAGGGATACTTCACCTGTGCCAGGTCCCTGGTCACAGTCTCATTAGTCTTTTAGTGTACTGACTCTGAACTCCTCCAACTACTTAGCAACAACTCTGCCTCAGCAGAACCTAGAAGAACCTAACTTTTGATCAGTGCTGTGCCTTATGTATCCTCTGGGGGCTGACACAACTCTGACATCACCAACCAGGGAGTAGGAGCCCGTGACCACTCCCATCCATACATAGGGCACCTCACCAGGGTGTGAGGGCAAACCTCCATGATTACTGCTGGCATGCCCATAACTTACCAGGCCTTACTGTCAGCAGGAGAGATGACTGCAACCATTTTACAGCATGGTTACACACGTGACAATTATATAAATAACAAATACTTCAAATAACAGATCATGGGAATAAATGCTTCAGACATAAAAGTAACATTTCGGAAGAGGAGTCACTGCTGAAGAGCTTACAATCTAACTGGTAGGTAAGAAGAACATACAGAGACAGTAGGAGGGCATTCTGGTAAGTGCGTCTGCAAGGGGTCAAGCTTTATGTATTATGTGTATAGTATTAGCCACGGTGCTACTCATATGCTTCTCTAAGCAAGTGTGTCTTAGGGTGTGTCTTAAAGGTGGATAGAGAGGTTGCTAGTCTGGTATTGTGGGGAAGGGCATTCCAGAGGTGGGGGGCAGTCAGTGAGAAAGGTTTAAGGTGGGAGAAGGCTTTAACTACAAAGGATCCTTGGAGAGAAGACATCCTTGAGCAGAATGCAAGAGTCGGGATGGTGCATAGCGAGAAATTAGGGCTGAGATGTCAGGTGGGGCAAAAGAGTTAATAAACACACAGATACCCAACAAGCTCTGAGAAACCACTACCATAACCACATTATATATATACAGCAGAGACTGCGACTATTCTAACACAAACCAGTGGCAATCGCCAAAAAGACCCAGGTACACCTAGGTACATTCTGGATACATGCCTTAAACTTGCCTTAAACTAGCCCCAGCATTTCTGCATTGATTAATGGCCCATCAGATTAACAGCGGGGGTCCCTGACAGTCCCATTCAAACTGAATGGGACTGCCAGGGACCCCTGCTGTGTTAATCCTATGGATCATTAGTCAATGCAGAAATGCCTTAAACTTGCCTTAAACTAGCCCAGCACATACCCAGCACATACCCAGAATTTAACCGGGCTAGTTTAAGGCAAGCTTTAGAATAGCCGTGGTCTCGTCTATATATATATATATATATATATATATATATAAATATATAGAGCCATAAATTACATCCACACATGGGGAGGGACGAGCACAGGTAACATTCCAAGAGGCACTGTTTTTAAGTATACCCTTTGCTTGCTTTATTCATTGTAACACCGCCGGAAGAAGAGATCAGTGTATCTCGAAAGCTCGCACAAATAAAAGTATTTCGTTAGCCACAGAACGGTATTGTCTATTTATTTTTGATTTTATGTATGTATATATATATATATATATATATATATATATATATATATATATGTCAAAAGGAGTGTTACTGGGCGTGGCTAAATGTATAATACAAAAAACAGACAAAGATGCCCAAAGCTACTTCCAATGTGACAAAAATACACAGTGCAATACCTATATACTCTCTTGAAAAAAGGGTCATTTAGTTTAACTCTTTGGCCAAATCATCTTAAGCCTGCTGCCACTTTCAAGGCATGACCGTAGCCGTTGTCACATTGGAAGAAGTTTGGTTCAGAAGAGTGTAAAGCTTTTAAAGTGAGGAGGAGAATTGAGTGCGAAATGTGGGGTTTGATAGGAAGCCAGGAGAGTGATTTCAGCAGAGGAGACGCTGAGACAGAGTTAGGAAAGAGTAGAGTGATTCTGGCAGCAGCGTCTAGGATAGATTGTAGGGAAGACGGGTGAGAGGCAGGAAGGCCAGACAGAAGGAGGTTACAGTAATCGAGATGGGAGAGAATGAGGGCCTGAGTCAGAGTTTTAGCAGTCGAGCAACAGAGGGAAGGGCGTATCTTTGTAATATTGCAGAGGAAATATCCACAGGTTTTAGATATGATTTGAATGTGAGAGGAGAATGTGAGTGCCACGAGTGCTCACCACAAAAAAGGGGGGACTGCGAGGCCGAGATGGGGATATTGATAGACACCGACCTACAACCGAGCAGGCACGTCTTGAGTGGAGTGGTTGTCGTGTAGCCGGGTCAGGGTAGGAGAGATCAGAGTGGTCTAGTTACTTGCCGTGATCAAGGAGAGGAGAGATCAGATAGTAGTTGATGCGGTGCCATAGTCCAGGGGTAGAGAGAGAAAAATAGTCGAGTCCGTAGCCATGGTCCATGGGTCAGAGAAGTTGGGAGTCCGGGTGCAATCTGTGGTCAAAAATCAAGGAACAACAAGGCAAGGCCACAGGAAGCAAGGAGGTAAGCACACAAGAGAAAAGTTTATGTTCAGCCAATTTGCCAAGGGGCTGGCGGAGCATAAAGAGGAGAGAGAGTTAATGGGAAGGCTGCAGGGAGTGAGAAGCATCAGAATGCTGTATAGTGATTGGCAGGGGACAGAGCCCGTAGCAGCTGTGAAATAAGTGATCCCATTAAACCCTTGAGTGCCTGTGTCCACGCAGCGTCGGCACGTAGTCTGCGTGCGCTTTGCGATGCCCCTTTCGTCACGGAGGCGGGACCTGGAGGCGGTCCCCGTGGTGTAAGGCCTCGGCCAAGCTTACCGCTGGAGTGCTGAGGTGCGCTGAGGCTCAGGGAAAGCGGGTGCTTTCCCTGGCCTTGCGGGTGCTTTCCCTGCGTGCCATCAGTGGGCAGGCCGTGGGCGGGCTGGGGGTGGGCCAGTGACGTCACGGAGCTGGTTCGCCCTCATTGGGCGAACCGCTCAAGTGACCGGCCCTGCGCTCCGGCAAGCGCTTGAATTTAAAAATTACCTAAGACCTACGCTTCCGCGCGCTTGCGGAAGCATAGGCGAGCCCCTACTAAAGCCACTCTCATTGCGGCTGTAGGGGCTCACAGGTAAGTGCAAGCGCGCCTCAGCACTGCTCAGCGCGTAAATGCTGACCTTGGCCGAGGCCTTAGTCTTCAAAGCATGGCGGTGCCTGCGCGCAGGCTGTGGCTGACATGTGTCACCTGTGATGTCGTGGCATACATCACGGGGGTGGAGCCATGGAACATTCCTTGCGGAGTCTGCCCTTCCAGCAGTGCGGTGCCTGGTGCAGGTTGTGGCAGGCGCGTGTCATTGGTGACGTCGTGACATGTGTGATGGGGGTGGGGCCTTGCGCTGATCCTCACAGTGAGAGAGGAATCGAGTGTGACCCATAGGCAGCGTGCTTGGGCTACTGGGTAAATTATAGTACTTCCAACAGTAATGTGGAAAGAGGTAGTAGGGCCAGGCTTGGGACGAAGTATGAGGAGCTCTGTTTTTGCCATGTTAAGTTTAAGTCGGTGGAGGGCCATCCAGGATGATATCACAGAGAGACATGCAGAAACTTTGGTTTGTATAGCAGGTGTAAGGTCAGGTGTTGAAAAGTAAATGTGTGTGTCGTCAGCATAGAGGTGATATTTAAACCCAAGAGATGTGACTAGGTCACCTAGAGAAAGTGTGTACAGAGAAAATAGAAGAGGTCCCAGGACAAAGCCCTGGGTACCCCCACAGAGTGATCGATAGAGGAGGAGGTGTTAGCAGAAGAGACACTAAAAGTATGATGGGAGAGGTAAGAGGAGATTCAGGATAGAGCTTTGTTACGAATACCAAGAGTATGGACAATGTGAAGGAGAAGAGTGTGGTCTACAGTGTCAAATACTGCATGTCAAATGCTTCAGAGAGATCGCGTAATATGAGCAGCATGGAGGTCATTAGTTATTTTAGTGAGGGCTGTTTCAGTCAAATGAGCAGTCCAGAAGCCAGATTGTAGAGGGTTTAGGAAAGAATAGGCGTTGAGAAAGTAGAACAAGTGAGAGAATACAAGATGTTCAAGGAGTTTAAAGGCAAAAGGCAGGAGGGAGAAATGCACATTGGGTAAGACCGTTATTAGGGAAGCAAAAGAAGAGATGGGGGAGCACAATGTGAGGGGGATGTAATAACTTTCACTGACGGTCAATGTGGTGTTTAAGACTCTATTGATCCCTCATAGAAAGAGAAACTCCTTGGATAGGGAGTTTGCGTACAAATGTGTGATCACAGGGTTTAGATGGAAAAATAAATAAACTTACACGGCCTTGTGTAAGTTGAATCCCATCAAGGTTTCTTTTACTTCTTTTCGTGTCTTGCTTCTGAATGGTGGTGCTTATTTCTTTCTGGTCCTTTTTTCTCCTTTGGGTCGGTGGATTCTTGACTGTAGTTCGCCTCTCGTGCGGATGTAAGTGTAAACAATAAAAGAAGGCAATTAGGCACATACATACACAGGTCTGCTGCAGTATGGGGGTGGAGCAATATGATATTGCATGTATCCAATACTGATAAATAATATCCCACTCACACGGCCTAATGTGAGTGATCTCCTATATCTGTATCTTGTCAACACCAATACGATTAACAGATCTTTGGGTAGATAACATATAGCCAATGACCAGGGTTCAAACGTTCAAACCTGGTGGGGGAGGGATAAAGGGATATACCAAAATACTCACACGGGCCAGTGTGAGCACACACTCATAAAGGTATCTTTGATACTCCAGTAGCAATGATGGTAGGTATTGCTACTGGAGTATCAAAGATACCTTTATGAGTGTGTGCTCACACTGGCCCGTGTGAGTATTTTGGTATATCCCTTTATCCCTCCCCCACCAGGTTTGAACATTTGAACCCTGGTCATTGGCTATATGTTATCTACCCAAAGATCTGTTAATCGTATTGGTGTTGACAAGATACAGATATAGGAGATCACTCACATTAGGCCGTGTGAGTGGGATATTATTTATCAGTATTGGATACATGCAATATCATATTGCTCCACCCCCATACCGCAGCAGACCTGTGTATGTATGTGCCTAATTGCCTTCTTTTATTGTTTACACTTACATCCGCACGAGAGGCGAACTACAGTCAAGAATCCACCGACCCAAAGGAGAAAAAAGGACCAGAAAGAAAGAAGCACCACCATTCAGAAGCAAGACACGAAAAGAAGTAAAAGAAACCTTGATGGGATACAACTTACACAAGGCCGTGTAAGTTTATTTATTTTTCCATCTAAACCCTGTGATCACACATTTGTACGCAAACTCCCTATCCAAGGAGTTTCTCTTTCAATGAGGGATCAATAGAGTCTTAAACACCACATTGACCGTCAGTGAAAGTTATTACATCCCCCTCACATTGTGCTCCCCCATCTCTTCTTTTGTTTTATATATATCAAGGGTCCAGGATAGACCCTAGTGGGGTAATTTGAGTCACACGAGGACTTTTCTAGAGAACTCCGATTAAGGTTGTATTATACCCTTCACATCTTTAAAATACACATCCATTAACCAAGTGACGGTTTGAGCTAGCGCCCGAGTAACACACCATAGCGTTATTAGGGAAGGTTAGCACACCACAGCTGTAACTACCAGCTAAGAGAGTGAAACAAAAAAACACAGCGCACAACGCAAATAGTGAAGTATGAAAAAATATAATACTCTATTAAAATATTAAGGTTCTGCATACTGGAATTAGTGAATCGCAGAACGAATCTTCAGCAGAGACACCAGTGGCACACCAGCAGCCGAAGACGTCCACTGGGGCACCGTCCATAGACCTCTGTGTGATCCCACAATCATCAGGGCAACAGCATGGGTAGGAGCCGATGTAGCGGGATAAGGGAATGACTGAAGAAGTAGCTTCCTGCTACAAAACGCATTGGATAAGTGCCATACATCTGTTATCAGTAACGTTTGCTGTGCAGGGTACATTGTACCTCTACCTCGTGTCCGCTATCGCCCCGCTTCGTGTTTACCGCTGTGCGCAATATCGGACTATCACCTAACCTCAGAGAGGAAGGAACTGGCCTGCTACGTCATCAGTGAGCGACCAGTGCGCCCGAGTGACGCGACCGGAAGTGCGTGGAGTGGTGTGCGAGACACGCTGAGCTCTCTGGACTCTATTGCGGATCCTTACATCGGCTCCTACCCATGCTGTTGCCCTGATGATTGTGGGATCACACAGAGGTCTATGGACGGTGCCCAGTGGACGTCTTCGGCTGCTGATGTGCCACTGGTGTCTCTGCTGAAGATTTGCTCTGCGATTCACAAGTTCCAGCATGCAGTAACCCTACCCACTCACTGCCTGTATATTTTACATTGATGTAGCAGAACCTTAATATTTTAATAGAGTATTATATTTTTTCATACTTCACTATTTGCGTTGTGCGCTGTGTTTTTTTGTTTCACTGTCTTAGCTGTAGGGGTATTGTGACACCCTCCACGACGGCTGCAGACGCATTCTAGTGATTTTCCACTAAGGTCATATTTACCTTGTTGTCATTATATTATGGAGCAATCAGAGCACTAATTTTTTGTTTCTTTCATGTGGGATCCTGTTTTAGTTGAGCACTTTACACCTTTTTTTCTATTGTAACTACCAGCGTTGCCCAGTTGACGGGATCTGTTAGTGTCCTGACCTCAGCAACGCAGGAGAGCATGGACACATTGCCCAACACCACTTTCCAAAGCACACCAGGCGTACTTTGAACGTAGATATGATTATATATGTTTCTTGTTGTCTGTAATATATAAAGTAATGTTTGTTTTGTATTATACTGTATATGTTACTTTTTTTTTTTTTTTTACAAACAGTGCCTGAACTGTGTGCAATTAAGTATTATTTTAGTTACTTCTGTCTCTTGAAAATCATTTATCATACAGTATGTATATTCATTCTGGTAACTTGATACCTTTCACCATAAAATATATATGCAAATAAACATATCTGACATTCACTTTCATCATCAAACAACATATAATTAATATTTAAAAAAAAAAACTATATTAATTTGTTTCTGTGTTCCAGCCATTTATATGTTCCACCATATATACGTTGGTATAACATACGGTATGTAATCAAAGTCTTATTTCCTACACTCAGTCCATTCATATGGATAACACTTACAACATTCCCTTTGCCCTTGTATGCTCTTTGTAGAAATAACGCAATGCTCCTCAGGGTTTGGAAGTGAGTAAGGGCAGCTTTGAGCCGGCGCGAATTATGGTTATTAGCATAACCTTAACAGTAACGGAGGTCTGAGGATCCCTGTTTGTTAGGTACAGTAAAGTGCTCATTACCATATGATTTTCATATGAAGAAGCCTAAGGTTCATTAAAACTTAATGTTCCCTATTTTTAAGGAAAATGGCTGAACAACAACATAGCGTTAAGCAGGTTTGGGGATACAGTATGCGTTAAAGTTATGGATATATTAAAATGAGATTACGTAACCTTAAAAAATGAGTAATCTTCTGATGATCTACTCCAAAGTTCTTACATTTATGGAATTCAGTGTTGTAACTTAATTTCAAATGTTGCCTTCATCTTAAAGATGTTCAAAACACATTTAAGACATATTGCTCAGAAAATCTATGTAAAGAAAAGAACAAGAAAATGCTTGGACTAAATGTTGTAGCTAGTAAAAGTTCTGTAAACCTTAATAGATCCACCATACCCTTTCATATGTTTTATGATATTGTTATGCCCATTCACCATTGTAAGAATATGAAGGTGGTATATTTAAGTTGTCAGAATCAAGAAACCCACACTGCTGTTAGTGTACTGGTAGAATTGAAAAGCAGGTGTCACTGTATTGGATGTGAAAAGCATAGAAGAATCGGCTGCATTGTCTGTTCTGATGTAGACAAAGAGGCCATCTTTGAAAAAGACAGGGAAGATTATAGTGTCATACTATAAATATAGAGTACATTTTCCATACCATTGTTCAAGAAAAAAAATAGATGAAAATAAGACAGGACTCCAAGGCATAGAGAGCAGTGATATATGTACCGTAGAAAAGAAATACAGTACGTTAAAAAAAAAAAAATTTTAAAAAGATAATGTTTTATAACATAAACCTTGATGAGAGGATTCTTTATCTTTTGTCAATTTGATTTAAAAATAATTTGGAATAAAAATACGATTTGCTCTGGATAAATGTAAAAATAATAATAAATAGTTATAAAGCCTATATACTGTACAGCAGCAGTGACATGTTAAAAAGAAGGGTACAGGAACAGGACAAAAAATACAAGTACTCTGTGTTGGGAAGAAAAATAGAATGTTTGGAGATGTTGTGGAGGGTTAATGAGATGATTTGATGTTAACATTTCTGAAATAGGTGAATTGTTTGGATCTACAGTATGCATGTCATTAAGAGCTTTTTATGTTTTTGTACAGTACTTTATGTGTTTTTTTAATATAAAATATACACAAGTTGATCAGGTATTGACAAAGCCGATAGTATAATCTCATTCAGTGGGTCCTACCAAGTGCTACCATATAACTGTATGGGCAGGACAGCACAAGGAAGGATTTACCCAGTAGGACTACTTTTATAGTACTACCTGCAGTTATCCATAACGTCTCCTAGCAAGGGGATCCCGGGTTCCTTCCCACCTGATGTACTGGGTGTTGTGGAAAATGGCTAGAGGCTGACTTGGCACAAACTTTTCTCAAAGAGGGTAATTTCGAGATTGACTGAAGCAGACGTTCAGGACATATCTGGACGAAAATCAGTAGAAAACTGCCGCTTTGGACATTATAGAATGACTCCATATGGGTGTCATTCGCCAAACCACAATATTGCTGATCAAGGCACTATTGCATGGAATCTCCCATTGACTATCGCAGTTAACTGAATAACACTCCAAGTGAAGGGCTTTACACTAAGACTGGGAGTTAATGCCTTTTATTACACACTGGTGCACACATTCCTTAGTATAAACATGTTAAACAAATCAATAAAGATGTGCGAACTGTTAGCAAATTTGGCCAAAATTGCTGTCTCTCCACAAAATAAAGGGCAAAAAAACCCGACAAACGTTGTCAATTTTTTTTTTGCAGGAAGGTTACATGCCCAATGTTTATGACACATTGGTGATGAGGCTTAGTTTTTGTTTTTTTACTAAAAATAGCAAAACAAAACCCCTCAGAAAATGACAATATTTTGTGAAATTGCTAAAGATTATGCAAATTGTGCAAAAAAGTTCTTGAACTAAATTCCCTCCAGTTCGCAAACTTGTACTAAACAATATAAAGTGAACACTCTAAAGGTTTATATTGGATCTATATATTGATGTATGTGAAGATGATGGGCGAACTTGCCAAAGGTCCATTCCCAATTTTAGGGAATTTTCCAATATTGAAAATATGCGAAAACTTACAGTAGATCAAGTTGTGCCATTGCAGCTGTTTTCTTCTACAAACAATTGATTATTGTCGTACTCCCTTCTGGATGTTTTTTCTCAAATTATACACAATTGCACTTTAATTGCTGAAGTACTTTTCAGGGTTCCTATTGCCATTTCACCTTAATGCCATCTGCTTCAAAAACCCTTTTACAACTACATACAACTCACGCCCTCCTATTTCTTCCACAATTCTCTATTACCATAGGGTTAACTGGTTTCTTTTGTCTCTTTAGCCAGCCAGCAATATATCTTACAAAAGTTACATTGAAGATGTATTACATTATGATGATGTGTTTAGTTTTGGGAATTATTGTTTTGCCTAGTAAATCTTTCTAAAGCACCATGTCTAGAGAGATATTAGTTGACATGTGTGCCTTCTTGACCAATGTGGCTTAGGCCCGGGCCATGGTGCCTTCGCACATGCGAAGGCTGTGGGAAAGCGGGTGCTTTCCCTGGCCATGGTCGACAAGCCGTGGGGGGGGGGGGGCGTTCCTAGGGGCGTCCCAGAGCTGGTTCGCCCTCATTGGGCAAACTTCTCACGTGACCTGCGTGTCATGCCAAGAAATCAGTCTCGGAACAAAGAGAAAAAAGAGCTAATAGCGCACTGCCAGGGAGTCAGGAGGTGAAAAAAGTAATTCTATTTATTTCAGCACATCATGGATAAAAACATCACCCCAGGAGGGGAACAAAAATCCTCCTACGCGTTTCGGACGGGTAGGTCCTTTATCAAGGAGTATAGGGCATGGAGCAAACTGGGTTACCCGAAACGCGTAGGAGGATTTTTGTTCCCCTCCTAGGGTGATGTTTTTATCCATGATGTGCTAAAATAAATAGAATTACCTTTTTCACCTCCTGACTCCCTGGCAGTGCACAATTTGCTCTTTTTTATCTTTGTTCCGGATGTTTATTCCCATGGCTGGCACGCCACAGTGGACCTCCAGAGACTACAGGAGTGGTTAAGAAGCTTACAAATCATTTTTCATGACCATTATAGTTGAGTACCTTTACATGGATCATTTATACAAGGTTTATGTGAGGTGTATGGAGCTTTATTGTGCTTCCTCATTACCATTGATCCTGGTGTACAGGGGTGACTCACAGGCCATTTTGATTAATACCCACTCCTTCAATAGTCTATTTGGAGCCCTTCAAGATTTTATTACTGGATGAAGTTCATCTATGGTGGAGCAACCTTTTCTCCCCCAAGAAATCAGTTTCAACTGATTTCTTGTGCAACGCGTGCCCCCTCCTGCCTCCGCTCGCGTGCGCCCGCATGGTCTATGGGCGCGATCACTGCCTTAAGGCAATCTGATCGCACCCCGTGCGGGTGCCTCCGCGTGGCTTCCAACAACATGTACTCAGCCTTAGAAGGATTAAATAGATTTTGATATTTGTCAATTTTCTGCCCAAGTCATCTAGGTAAAGGGGAAAAAAATCCAAACACATTATCAACATTTTAATAATATCAAATATGCACACAAGTTACCTGTCTCTATGCAATCATGAATATCTAATTATCAATACATTTTGAATTGTTTTAGAACCTTCGGTTGCCATACGGACTCGAGGGCACAAATCGCGATCACGTGATTATGCCACAGAGTGAAATGGAAATGGAAAAGGAGTCCTCTTGCATTTCCCTGCTTTTCAGAGCGCACTCCATTGGAGCTCAGAACGTGATCTCCCCTGAAAAATGAGCACAAAAAGGGCATGACGCAGCGACAATGTCGTTGGGCCCTTGGAGTGCCAGATCCTATGATGTAGTGTTTATGTCTTCGGACACATAAGGGGTTAATTAGCACAAAGAGCAGAAATCATTTTTGATGAATGGCAAGTCAACATACTGGAGCATATTGAAAGTGGGCTAAAAAGATCATTTATTTCCAATCTGGTGCATTAATCACTATTAAAAACATAATCTTGCCTAGAGATGTGCATATTTGGCAAGCTCACTTTGCCTACAGTTTGATGGAACTTTTTTTTAAAAAAAAGTTAGAATATTCGATCAAAAACTTTTTCCCTTAAAAGATTGTCCAAAATTGACAGTCAAAGAGAAATTGGAAATTCTCTCTCTTTCTCATGTAAGTTGTGATTTTCTCTTGATAGCTATAATTAGAGGAAATGTAAGCAATTGTGCTGTGAAAATAAGCAATATACTGTATATCTGTACTGTAGATAGGAAACAACATTCAATGAAAAAAGGGTCAGACAAATATTTAGTATATTATGGGAATAACACTTCTATTTAATTGCTAATAATATTCAGCAGATTTCTAATATTCAGCAGATTTTAAAACCAGTTTAAATGTATGGCCCTGTTAAGATATGAGATATTCCTGGGTTAAAAGTCATATCGTCCACACCATATGAGCATCCCAGATGCCTGTAAACCTTCCACATATTCCCTTAGGGCAGTTGAGAAATGCTGGCATATGGAGTGATGTGACATCTGAGATTGGCTATTCTTCTGAAAGTTGTACCCTGAAGAAATAGAGTTAAGAGATGTGGACTTTTTTTTAGTATTCATGTCTGTTCCAAATCATTGTGGGGAAGATTTGTCTGCACTTTGGACTGAAGTATAATTGACCAGAGTGATAGGACTTGTAAATCAAAAATGAAAATTGACTACTAACCTTCTGCTCACTCTAGTACATAACATTTTTATATCATATGGTAAGAGTTTTTCTACAGTTCAATGTGGTTTAGCTACTCTATTTCAGAGAAATGTATCAGATACAACAGGTTTAATCAGCCAAGAGGCAATGTATCCTATAAACAAGAGACATTTGAAAACATTTCACTAAATGGCAGAATTTCAGTAAACTAAACTACATTCTCTGCATTCACATATGGGCCTAGTCCAGTGACCAGACATTATGGGGCATAGGGTATTTATAAAAGTCTCCCGGCTGCAAAACTGTGACAAAAAAAAATGGCAACAGATTTATTAAGGTTTTCTTGTTTAATACATCTGATGCAGTGTTTTGCACAAGTTTAAACCCAGGTTTTGCAGCTGGAAAATTAGGGTAGATGACCCCCTAAGAGTTCATCTCTGATGTATTCTTTACTTACATAACAATATGCATGTCACATTTGTTAATCATCTCTAACATGAGGTGTGAGCTTAATCTTATAATGAGTGAGCTGGTAAGAGAGGAGGTGAATCTGCTCTCTACATTGTGGATGCTGTTACCATGTAATATGGGCTATTTAACTGAATGACAAATATAATATGGTAAGTGCTACTGCAGTTTAATGAATGACCTTCATACACTCGATTATGGGCTTCAGTCCAACGAGGACTAAAATATTGCCTTCTAAACGAAGAGATGGCAGAAGGTTTTTTTTATGAACAAAAAAACTAACATTCAAGTACTGTATTTCCAAGAGTTTTAAGAAAATATAATTTCTAAGTGATTTTACTTTCTTATATACATTTGGGCATTTAAACAATAAAATCCATAGATAATATTTCAAGTGTCCTCTAATGTTTTTTGTAGTAATGTTTTTCCCACTTGCAATTGAGATGAGCTGCAGTATGTCAATATATGATGTAAAGTGGACAATTAACTATCTTAGCAGTCTGACTGTAGGAGACGAGTGCAGAGGTACAACCAGGGAGACATAGATTGGGGAAATAAACAGTGGCATTTATTTAGACTGAAGCTTAAAAAAATATAGCTTCAAGTCAGCAAAAACAAATCAAACAGGGCTATCACTTTGTAAGGGCTGACTCCCTATCTGCAGGGCTGCGAAGCTAGGTCTCTTGCCAACCTCTGACCCCAAAATACAAAGAGGTACCTGTAAGCAGGGGGCTCTTTATATCAATCTCTGGGTCTGGGTTGTGTCCATGGGATGCACTCTCTTGTGGGTTCCAGTGACCGTTGTGTCCTGGAATAGAGGGTATGGTTCCTTGGGATCTTGTTGGCACCACAGTTCTTCTGTGCTCAAGACAACGCTGTGCAGTTTGTGCAGTACACCTTTAAACCTGCATGATGAGCCATTTAGAGAATGGTTAATTGACTCTAGTTGCCATTAACCAGCTCCTTGCTGGACTCATCAACTACATACAGCCTTTTGGTGTGCAGGCTTTTTAAACTGGGGAAATACCCTGTCACTTACCTCTCCCTTTTGTGGGTAGCTTCAGCCACTGCTGAAGTCCATCCTTCCACTCTCTCTCGAGATGAGAATGGTTGGAGGGAGAGAACCCTCAGTCATGCTGGGACTGGAGCCCTTTCTCCAGGTGCCCTTCACACCTCCCAGTAATTTTAGGTTCACCTTTGGGCCACCATCTGGCACTCCTGATAAGCATCAGGGAGGGATACCACCTTTCTATCAGTTTGTGTCCCCAATATGTGGCCATGGTTCAAGAGAACCCCCATTAAGCAGTCCTTGTGATGGTGTAGCAAACCAGTGTCTCTTCCCATATGTGCTTGTATTCAGCACGCTCTAGTCGCTTTGGAGGAATTTTTCCCAGCACAGTCTTTCCATAATGTGTTTGACAATGAGTTCTCTCTTGCTTCGTGTGATCTTTTCTTCTGTGAGACTAGTGTGACCATCTGCATTTGTTTCAGTATCAATGATCGCCGGTGGTTCAACCTTCGCAGAGTTTTAATCCACTCTGATTGATCCCCCCCTAGTATATCTGTTTGGTAGTCGGTAGACATATCGTCTTGATAAAAGTGGAGTGAAAATAAGTGCAAATTAATTATTAAATGTGTGATAGAGAATAAATATAGGAAGTGAATGTGGTGCAGCTCCCAGAAGAAAAAGTTTTTGTTTGTCTTACTGTAACAAATAGAAAGAACACAAAAACTGAGGCGTAAACACAAACACTAATAAAGGAAGTTTGCAGAACATGTAAATAACATTAAAAAATGGACTCACTACAATCAGCGTATCCACCCATTTGAAATTAGTTCATGGACAAGACCAACTTAAAGTGATGAAACGCGTAGGGTGATTTTTAGCGCTGTGAAGGGCAGGAGTGGAATTTGACTCGACGGAGCTCCAACGGTGATGTCTTCAGTCCAAGACCAGCAATAGATAGCTGCACACAAATTCACAGAGATAAGCTGTGTGTGTGGAAGCTGTGTGTGTGAAAGCTGCTGCAACCCACCGTATTATCTCTGATCCATAGATCCTGTGCGCCAGCAATAATATCAGGACTGGTTCATTACTGTTGGGACATCCAGTCCGACTAATTTTCATTTTTTCCCTATTTATCTATCTTAAAAGGTTAATTTTTATGTACAATTTTTGGCTTTATTAATCACCCTGGGGGTGCTCTAGTGAGGGTTAAAGCCCATTAGGCATCCACCGCAAGGGAGATTGGTAGTCATATAAGATATAATTTTCACTACCAGACACCTTCGGCTATGATACTTACCTTGAGGGCACACCATTCAGAGAGAAAATTTCCATGAAACAAGAGCACACAGAAGAAAACTAAAACTATGTATACACTTTGAATCATCACAATGAAAATGTGAGTACCCACTCTTCATGCTCTATTCCTAATTGTGGACAGACAGACAGTGCGATGTGCTTTTTTTCAGTTTTTATGTCTCCCTCCATGAAGAAGCAGACCTGAAGCAAGGGTAAGACTGAGTGACCATTCATTTCGTTCCTTTTATGTTTCATGAAAAAAGCTCAAGATACTGTAGCTAAAATGTGAGTGCAAACTTTATAGACCGCACCGATTAAATTGTGCCATTTATGTTCAAATATATTACACTACAGTATATGTTTTTTCCTTTCCTCTTGTTTTCGCATACCATCCGGATCCAGTTCCGGCGCCCAAAAGAACCTACGCCCAGCAAACTAATAATAGTGGAAAAAAAGAACACGTTTTTTCTCTAACTATTATTAGTGTTTTGCATCATTTTTTGTGTTTTTTCTCGACTTGATGTATTACTTTTTCTACGCTGACTGATTCTTCTATTTGTGGGAACATCCCAAGTAACTGTATGTCTGGCGGGGTTTCTCGTCTATAATAGCGCCATTTTGATGCTCCTTCAGTACCAGGGGACCCCGGTCTACGCTTTCACATCCATCATGGGCTTATTCGCAACAAGCATGACCCCCTCTTAAGTAGATAAGTCATTTGCGTTTGTTCAGGATATTTAAATTCTAGTACATCATTTTGGTTGTATTTCTCCTCACACCTAACCCTTACCTGTGGCCCCTCTTTTTTGTAGTTGGAAAACCTGAAGTCATGTGTCTTTTTCCCTCTCAAAGACAAGTAGACAACTAGTATTGCATCTTTAGGGGCGTGATCACAGATACAGTTTTGTCTCATTCTAGCCAAAGACTGAATCCTAATAGTGGCTATTTTCATTGTGAGGAATCTGGATTGGTGTCGGCATGGTAGTATGACTGGATTTGTATTCTGAGTCGCATCTCAGTCGTAATTTGGTCTTCTTTCCTGTAAGAGTTCCGGTCCAGGGTTTTGTTTGAGCTTGCCCTTTCTTGGCTGTTGTGACCGTCTTGGTTCCTGGCAAGCTTCTTCCTGAACTTCCTGAATTGGCTGCACCTGTTCCGGGGCTTAAAATAGCAGTCAGTGACTCCAAGAACCTGTCTGAGTATTGTATGCATTTCCCTGTGTGCATGGGCCCCTTGTATTCTGATTCCTGAGCCTGCTCTGTTGCTAAGCACTCCCTGTTATTTTGGATTCCCTGTTGCTGACCTCTGCCTGGATCACGACTACTCTAACAGGACTCTGTCGGTGATCTTATACCCCTACCACAGCCCTGTGGGTCTGATTCCTATTCAGAGACAAGCAACGTTAAATTTCCTAAATTTAATGGAAAGACGAGTGTAGCACTGAGACGGCATTGCGGATGTGCTTATAGCAATGTACAGCATGCATGGTTGTGACGTAGGACCTATATCTGAATTGAATCATATAAGCAGCTTCCTTCATTTTCCTGTAGCATCTTTGCTGCAAACATTTCCTTACATTTGACTTATGGGAAATTACGCATTGCTTCAAATGTTCATAATTCTTTCTTTGCCATTGCACTCTCCATATTGACTGGAGAAGACAGGCTGCTTTATTCTAATGATACAGCTGACAAGTTTTCGTTCCTCTGTAGGCAGCCAATATGAGGAGCGCTATAGAGCATTTCTGCAGATACCTTTCTCTATACAACCTTTCTTGGATAAGAGCTCTCCCATATTTCTGGAAGGTTAGCACGCTTATCTTCTTTCTTTCAGAGTCTGCGCTAATCTGAGAGAGTTCCAAATGCAGACACAGGGATTTGCTCTTTTCCTGGTGAAGAGCGCTCTGCTTCTTCCAGTACTATATGTACTTCCAACTTTCCTCATTGGAGTTGTTTCTTCTCCTTCTTCTTTACTGGCTTGATCAGCCAGATATGAAACCACATCTATCAAGGTTTCTATTCTTTCTTTCCACAGTCCCAATAACCCTCATAGTGCCCCTTCCATTTATGCACTTTTGAGCCGAGACTCCAGGTCTCCTGGCGTGAAACTTCTAGCTCTAGGTTGAGGGCGTGAAGCTCCTGAGAGAGTTCAAGATCTGTACTAAGACTGCAGGCATATTTTTGAGAGACTTACAGCTCTGCCACCAGACTGTGAAATTCCTTTTTAGAGATTTCCAGTTCTGTGCGGACTGCTAATCTCCTGGTGTGTGACATCCAGCTCTGTGCGGAGAGTGTGACCCTCATTCTGTAAGATATCCAAGCCTGTCCTATGACCGCTGACCACCTGGCGAGAGACCTCCAGCCCTGTGCTGAGAGCCTAAACGTCTTTTTGAAAGACCTCTCACGCGATACCGAAACTGTGAAACTGTTTCTTGAAGACTGCCAGCTCCGCATGGAGACAGCAAATCTGTTCTCCAGAGATTTCGAGCTCCATTCAGAGGCTGCGTCCCAGCTCTATACTGAGATAAAGGGCATCCCTTTGAGCCACCTCCTGCTTCTCGCCCATGGCGGTAAGTTCAGCATTCCCAGTCTTGAGAGCTATCAACAACTGGCACTGTAGTAGGGCAATGTATCTTGCCTGCTTGTCCAGAACTTCAATCAAAACACTTATTCCTCGTCTTTGGGCATTTCATCTTCAGGGTTGGTTAAGGGATCGTCACTTACTTGGTCAGCTCTGCTTTCCTGGTATGGTTTGTTGAGGGGTTTTCCTTATCAGGACCAGAGAGACACTTTTCAGGGTAAAAACGTCCTCTGCCTTGGGCCCTTTGGGGATTCCGTCATTCCCAGGATGAATCTTCCATTTGCTTTAGTCTGCAGGGCATCTCAGTCCCCCAATTTCTCCACGGGATCTGTGGACATGTCTGACCATTCCATGGTAAGTAGAGAACCTCGTTTCTTTTTCTGCCTTTTTGCTTTGGACGACTCTGTCCCACTGGGGTCTTCTTTTTTGTTTGAAACTTCTGCAGTTTCACTGCATCCACTGTAAATTATTGCAGTTGCATTAGCTGGCAGGAATATTTGGCATTAAGCTGTTCTCACTCTTGCACGCCTCCAATCATATTCACGGTCATAGAGACCTATCTTTTTGGTTCCTATCGAGTTCAGGCACCTCCACAATCCTAGTGGTGTTTTGTGGGTGCGTCGTATCTCTGGACCCACATAAGAGACATCAGTAGCCTTGTAGGCCCAGAAGGGACACTCTTCAGTGTGGCCGGGTTCATTACAGGAACAAACAATTTCTTCAAAGTGCAGGTCTCCTCTAAGACAGAGATACAAAGTAGAGCTCTACTCACAAGTTTATAATGAAGTTCTCCATTTAATGTGACAGCCATGAACAATGGAAAGACTTTCCACTGTTCTTGAATGTCACATTAAATGGAGAACTTCATTATGAACTTGTGAGTAGAGCTCTACTTTGTATCTCTGTCTTAGAGGAGACATGCATTTTTAAGAAATTGTTTGCTTATGTTGTGTTGGCTGCACAAGCAGGATTATCCTCACCTGAAACTGTTTCCCTGCACTTTGGAATTATACTACAGTATTCATTATAGGAAATCCAAATTTTCCCTCTATTTTGGCGGTATGTATTTTTCCCCCCGACCTCGGGAGGCGCTATTGCAGAGGTTTTTTTCTTATATGCTAGAACCCCAGATGGTAGTCTTACAGTTGGGCCGACTTAATTTGCCAAGTTTGTAGCTCTCACAGGCGTCTCTGTGGACATTTTAGTTTACTGAGCGGCCATTTTAAAAACCCATGTATTTTTTATCTTCGCAGCCGTGGTGGGGTAGACTTTGGTCACAGAGTTAGTACCTTGTGTAGGTCACTATCTGTTGCAGTCCCCCCCTCCCTGTCAGACTGTGGCGTTGTGGCTTTCTCCAGCGCAGTGTAGCTTTTCTGCCTTGATGTGTAGCCCTTTAATTCTGGTCACGTCTGCACGTGGTTCTTTTGTTCTTGGTTCTGTTGCTCAAGCTGTTACAAGAACTGTAGGCACATAAAAGCACAACAATTTTCCCTGTCTGTTTGAAATTCAAGGGCCATTTCTCATCCCAACTTCTGACGCCATATATATGAGACAAGTGCAGAGGTATTGGTGAAATAAACAGTGGCATTTATTTAGCTCGTAGCTTCAAAACAAAACAGCTTAATGTCAGCAAAAACGAATCAAACAGGTCTATCCCTTTGTAAGGGCTGACTCACATGTCACAGTCCCTATCTGCAGGGCTGCGAAGCTAGGCCTCTTGCCAACCTCTGACCCCAAAGTACAAAGAGGTACCTGTAAGCAGAGGGGCTTTTTATATCAGTCTCTGGGTCTGCGTTGTGTCTATGGGGTGCACTCTCTGGCGGATTCCAGTCACTGCTGTGTCCTGGAATAGAGGGTGTGTTCCTTCAGATCTTGGTGGCACCACAATCCTTCTGTGTTCAAGGTTCCCCTGTGCAGTTTGTGCAACATAACTTTAAACCTGCTTGATGAGCCAGGTGGAGAAGGGTTAATTGACTTTAACTGCCATTAACCAGCTCATTGCTGGACTCATCAGCTACAGACAGGCTTTTGGTGTGCTGCCTTTTTAAATCGTGGAAAGCCCCTGTCACACTGACCCCTTGCCAATCTTGTTCTTCCAAATTAACATGGTATTCAGATATTTGTGATGTCACTGGGATAGACCCTTTGTGTCTTTATTGAACATGACACTATGTGGTCAGATATATTGTGAATGATACGGTGTAATTCATTCTATAAGGTGTCATATCTACTCTATTAGAAAAAGCATTTTTGTTTAAGCATGTCCATCATTGTGTGTGTGTTTGTGTGTGTAAGTCTGAAAGCCAAATCATCACTTTGCCCTGTTTTTATTGCCAACTCCTACCTTATGGTAACAGCTAAATGAAATTTACTGTATCAACTCTTTGAATAGCAGAGGATTGAGTGTCATAGTGCCACATGTTTTTCCCACTGTAGATGTGTTGCTAATTTAGATTCTGAAACTTTCCACCTTCTACCTAAATGAAAGAGGATGTCCTAATGTTACAGGAGACTCATTTTAGCAAGACCAACGCGCCTAAATTCCTAGACAAAGACTATGCCCAGTTCTACCTTTCCTCCGCACCGGTTAAAAAACGTGGAGTGGCCATCTTGTTCCATAATAAAATCCCATTTGTAGCCCAAACTATTAAAAGAGACACAGAGGGACGCTTTGTTATACTAGTGGGCACGATACGGGAGCAATGCATCACAATAGCCACAATCTATGCCCCCTGCGAGCAGGACGCAGTCTTCTTTGAAGACTTTTTTCGGACTCTACGCACCGTCGCAAGGGGCGGCGTAATACTCGCAGGGGATATCAACATGGTCATGCAACCAAATCTAGACAGATCAGGGAATACGGGCACAGTACATAAAAAAGTGGGGACCTCTTTACGCAAGGGCCTCAAAGACAACCAACTGACTGACATATGGAGAGAACTACACCCGACTGATAGGGACTATACGTTCTATTCCCACCCACACGGCTCCTACAGCAGAATTGATTATTTTTTCATCTCTTGCCAACTGGTTCCTATGGTCTCCCGAGCTGGGATCCATGATATTTCATGGTCTGACCATGCACCGATAGAGCTAAGGTGCGAGCACATCCGAACAGGCAG
Organism: Ascaphus truei; assembly: GCF_040206685.1. Lineage (NCBI taxonomy): Eukaryota > Metazoa > Chordata > Amphibia > Anura > Ascaphidae > Ascaphus > Ascaphus truei. The sequence continues at coordinate 65,110,339 of NC_134483.1, forward strand.
ACCAGGAGCGAACTGGAAGCTCAACGAATCAATCCTAAAAATTCCTGAGATTTATGAGACAATAAAGGAAGAAATAGTTCAATTCTTCCACACAAACACAGGCTCTGTAGATTCCCAGTTTGTATTATGGGAGGCTCACAAAGCGACGCTGAGGGGCATACTAATTAGCACCACAGCTAGGAGAAAACGGGAAAGGGACTCAAAAATTATGAAGCTTCAATCGAGATTACATTCCCTTACATCACTCCATAAGAGTAACCCAGACCCGCAAACCCTACAAGAATTGAAAGATACCAAAATTGAACTAAACATGTTGTTGACCTCCAGGGCAGATAACGCGCTGAGTTGGTCTAAGAGGAAATTTTACGAAAAAGCGAACAGGCCGGATACTATGCTGGCTCGAGCGTTAAGAGACAGACAAGTGAAGTTTAATATCCAAGCTATACACTTAAAATCAGGTACCCCCACGGCCAACCCTAAGAAAATAGTAGAAGAATTTGGTTCGTTCTATGAAACACTATATAATGGAGAGAAAGTGGCACATAACGCTAAAACGAGCGAGAAGCTGAGAGATTTCTTAGCCAGCTCAAAACTAGGGAGATTGACAGAGGCAGAGAGAGAGGCCATGGGCGCTGATTTCACTATAGAGGAGGTGTCACAAGCCATTAAGGAACTCAAACCCTCAAAAGCCCCAGGGCCAGATGGCTTCTCGGGGCTATACTATAAGAAATTTGCCAAAGTACTAGCCCCTAGGTTGCTCCACGTGTTCAATGCAATATTAGCAGGAGCCCCCATCCCCAGAGAGATGTTACAGGCGTCTATATCATTAATCCATAAACCAGGTAAAGATCCGCTGGACTGCAAAAGTTATAGGCCCATATCCCTAATCAATACTGATATTAAAATATACGCTAAACTATTGGCCAATAGATTATGTCTAATCCTACCCAGACTTATACACCCAGATCAGGTCGGATTCATTAAAGGCAGACAGGCAGCGGACAATACCCGGCGATTTATTGATCTGGTAGAATTGGCCACTAAAAATAACACACAAAGTATGCTGTTAAGTCTGGATGCAGAAAAAGCTTTTGATAGGATAGACTGGCCTTACCTGAAGGAGACGCTTGCGGCATTTGGCTTTGGGGATCAGGTGAGTAGAGCAATTCTCTCGCTGTACTCAGGACCTACCGCCAGGGTAATACACCAGGGCTTTCCATCTCTCCCCTTTCAAATTAAGAGTGGCACGAGACAGGGATGCCCATTATCCCCTCTCCTGTTCGCTCTATGTATAGAACCACTGGCGGCGCAAATTAGAGGCAACCCGGACATCTCAGGGTTAAACGTATATTCTCAAACACATAAAGCGGCCCTGTACGCAGATGATATCCTACTAATTATTTCAAAGCCCCTCACCTCCTTGCCAAACCTATTGGATTTATTGGACAGATTCTCGAGCATTTCGGGATTTAAAATAAATCAAGCTAAATCTGAAGCCCTCAACATCAATCTCCCTAGACACGTAGAGAAGTTATTGCAACTGAATTTTAACTTCCACTGGCAACAGAAATTCATAAAATATCTAGGAGTCCACATAGCCAAGAACACCAAAGACATCTACAATGCAAATTACCCCAACCTAATTCGGACGTTGATAGCTGACCTCCATAAATGGTCCTCTATACGAATATCCTGGATAGGTAGGATACATAGCGTCAAAATGAACCTACTCCCCCGTATCCTATACCTTTTCCAGACGTTACCAGTGCCACTCAGACTGAAGGATTTGCTCTCACTTCAGTCTGCAATCTCTAAATTTATCTGGGGAGGGAAAAAACCGAGAGTCAACAAATTAAATATGAAAAGATCTGTCCTAGCAGGGGGCCTAGCGGTACCCTGCCTGCTCTCATATTACAAAGCGGCTCAATTAAGCCAAATTGTTCAATGGCAATCCAGTCCACATTTAAAACGGTGGGTGGAATTAGAGAGTGCTGCCTGCGCTCCTTTAAAAATACGCAACTTGATTTGGCTACCTAAAACAGCACGACGATCTGCTAACATGCCGCTTTCCTCAATGACCAACTCGTTGTCTATCTGGGAGGCTAATAAGACTAAATACTCTCTCACAACGAGTAATTCTTCGATGTCCCCAATTTGGAACAATCCCAAGTTCGCTCCTGGCCTTCTGGAGGGAGATGCATCAATTTGGAAACATAAAGGTTATATACGAATTAAAGATCTGGAGGGTTACAATAGCAAGATTAAAACGTTTGATCACGTCAGAGAAGAAAAAGATATACCCCACTCAGAATTTTTTAGGTACCTCCAGCTTCGAGCATTTTATAACAAATTTGCCCCATACCCCCCCCTGACGTCATTCGAAAAGCTCTGTCTGGCAGAGACCGACACAAAGGGACTCACATCACAATTGTACAAGGAAGTAGTTGATTCTGCGAGCTTTAGACAGCAGCCACCGTCATTTAGAACCCAATGGGAAAGAGACCTGGGAGAGACATTAGAAGATGACGAGTGGAACGCTATATATATGGCCACGGCAAAAAGCTCCATATGTACCACACTAAAGGAGAACACATATAAGGTCCTAATGCGGTGGTACCTCACCCCAATGAAATTAGCCAAGTTCGTGCCTGGATCCTCCTCACTATGCCCCCGGCAGTGCGGAGGATCGGCCGATCTGTTACATATGCTGTGGTCTTGCCCGCGGATCTCCCCACTATGGGAAGAAATTAGACATTGGATACAGAGAGTCTTCGACCTCACTATTCCCCCAGACCCATGGCTATTCCTCTAACGGGCCTGTCCAAAGCAAACAATAAACTAATAGCACATTTTGCAATAGCCACACGGAGCGAGATAGCAGCACTATGGAAACGCCCCGAAATTCCAAGTATCCCAAAGATTCGAAATCGATTGTGGTTTATCTGCCAGATGGAAAAGTTGACGAGTCTAGTTAACGACACTGGCACCAATTATCTCAAAGTATGGACGCCTTGGCTGGCGCAGACGGATATCCCCGGGGTTGAGAGGAACACAATCTGGCTGTGATAGATGAAGGTGCGTTCTCCTTTAGGAGCGGAAACTCAGCTCACGACGACTACACAGACAAATAGACAGAACGCCTACAGAGGTGTTAAACTGGAGAGGACGCAACCCACAAAGAACCTTACTAGGAGCGGTGAAGAGACCTAGCACGAGTCGATGCTCCTCTTCCGGCCGCGCCACCCCTTTACCCCCTTCCTACCCACCTCCTTTTTTTTTTTTTTTTTTTTTTTATTATTTATTTATTTTTTCTTTATTGATTTTGTGTTTGTCAATTTGAATCAATCGTACTATGTGAATTATGTTATTATCTTTATTGCTAGTCTACCCAAAACAATCCGGTCGAGTAGGGCCCGAAAAACCGGGATATGTCTCACAAGCTGACATACGGTACTGTCTATAGCGGAGATTAACACTAAAAATGAATGTAATGTATACTGTATTCTGTATCACTTGTTTGGAAAAATGCAATAAAATTTAAGTTACAAAAAAAAAAAATGAAAGAGGAAATCATCATACATAGTGTAGGGGGGAGTCTGATTTTGGTATACCTGTATAAAATAATTATAATAAAATAACTGAATCTGCTGACAAAGACTTAAATTACTTGTGATTATAAGGTTGTCAGTTAACAAACAAACTTTAAAAAATATATATTTTATATAAACACACTTAAATTGTAGCACTAAAACACATGCAAATTGTTGCTTCTGGTACTAAAATAAACAATTAAATCATTAGTCAATACTTATTTGAAATATGTAGATAGTACTAACAGATAATTCAAAAGAGAATGATTTTCAATGGAGTCAGAGCAGCTTCTAAGTATCACCAGATTAAAAAATTATGAAGAAAAAAATAAGAAAGTACACGCTCCGTACAAAAAGCACAATTTAATTAGAGCAATTAGCTGTTTATAGAGGTAAAAATAACAAAACAACTCAGTACTATCAACACAAACTAACACTAATAACCTAGAGATACCTATTGGCTGGATAGGAGAGGGCTTATATAGGAATATACAAAATATATACTCAGAGAAGTCCAGAAACACACAAAGTCCATTGTGGCCTCTCTCCCAAGAGGCTACTAGATCTTGACACAGTTAGGGACCATTGTGTAAATTCCACTGGTGGGGGGGTGGGGGGGAAACGACTCCAATAAGGTCAATGAATTAGCCTCGCTTGTTAGCGTTTAGCAAGTAGATTGTAGGCACATAGCGACATGACAAATCGCAAATAGTAGAAAGTGGAGAGGCTATAACCCGCGCTATGACGGTAACGGGGTGCCAAGCAGGTAACGGGGTGCCAAGCAAGTAATAAAGGGGTCATCTCCATTAGGCACCCCCTTCCACCATCTGGGAAGTGAGGGGTTAATCAAGAATGTACCTTTAATACATATGTTCCCCTGCTTCACAACCAAAATGTATGTCCCTTTGGTTATCATGTTCTCACAGTCAGAGTGATTACATGTGTTTTTATTCCCCTGCCTCAGGGCAAAATGTGTTCTCTTTGCTGAATGTATATATGGTTCCATTTATCGGTGTTTGTCTCTTTCTAGTGTATGCACCAACCACATACACTGGGATCAGGTCGGGAGGGAAAGGGTTAATTGCATTTACATGTTTATGGCCCTTTGTTCCCTTTCCCACCTTTTCAGTCTCCCTTTGCAGCCTGTACATAGGTCGCCATTGGAGCTCCATGCAATCCTATGGAGATTCTACCGTTTCGGGCCTGATACCTGAGAAGACCTGCAGGTGGCGCCCGAGAGGAGGAAAGGAGCTTCCCCTTTGAAAGTGAATGGAGTAATGTGTTTCAATGGGGATTCCTCGAGTCCGACCTCCGGAGACGAGCTGGCAGCCAGCCAAACCGCAAACCTCGAAATGGAATACATTGTCCATGAAAGAGCTTGATCTCTCAATTGGCGTGGGAACTAGGCTTCGGTCAAGTTCACCACCAATTAGCGTGTGAAACTTTTGTTCTAGGGCGACCAGAAATAAAATTATTTTTGCCCCTAGCCCATAGGAACCCCCTCACTCAACCCCAACAGGGTCCGACAGTCAATGGCAGTGAGAAAGGGTCGCGCCGTCCATGAGGGTCCCACCATTGACCGCAATGGCGGAGAAAAGCCGCGTGGCTTTAAAACACTAAGTAAGAAAGTGGGAAAAGTGTAAATCCAGATCTCCGGTTCTGTAAGGACTAGAAGGCTGGAATTTGGCCAGCATGTAGTCACTGCTCCGGCATAACTGCACGGCAATTTCCAGCCCTCTCCCCTCAACCGAACGGAGTAGGGTTAACTGTAAAAAGTGTGGGTTGCCCATTGACTCCAATAGTAGCGGAGGTCCCATTGAATCCTATGGCGGCACCGGTCCATGCATTTCCGTCCATGCATTTCCTATGGCAGCGCCGGCCCTATTGATTCCAAATGAGGTAAAAGCCACGAGGTAAAAACGGCTAAGTTAAAAACTGTAAAAACCTGGAACCCATAACTCCGGTTCTGTAAGAACCTGAGGGCTGGGATTTGGCCATCGTGTAGTCATCGTTCCGGCATGACTGCATGGCAATTCCCGACCCTCTCTGCGCAACAGAACGGAGTATGGTTAATTGTTTAATTGGGGTTTCTGCCATTGACTTCAATGGCAGAGAAATGCAACTTCTGTAAATGTGCATTTAAAGTCATTTATTGTAACTCTGGTTCGGTGGGTCCCAGCAAGCTGAAAACTGGCCACCGTGTAGAATCATCTCCGGCATGAGGATCTGGCGATTTGTAGCCCACTCGGCCCAGCCGAACGGATTATTTTAATATATATATATATGATTGTGAACATATACTGTATTTGGTGCCAAGTAAAAAGCCTGCGAAAGATACTGGCCCTGCAGTATGTTAATGTCCAAGGGGGCGCCCATATGTATACACCAGGGCCCCTGATCAAAGGCTCCCCACCCTGATTGTATATACTAGGGCGGAGAAGAGCAGGACTTGAGTAGTTCTGCAGGTGTTATAAATCCCACTTGCAGACAAAGGTTTTCCTGTCCAGATCCTTTTCTGGCAGACTCAGAGGCACCAATTCTTTAGTGTGGGTATTGCAGGGTACATGCAACCACACACGCGGGTTCTTTTGATAAGGCTTCTTTATTGAGCCTTAAAAATATACAGCACACAAAAACAAAATAGCTTCTCTTCAGCATACAAAAACAAAATAGCTTCACTTCAGCAGGCAAAAACAAAATAGCTTTTCTTCAGCATAGAAAACAAGGCAGCTTCTCTTCAGCATGCAGGACACAGACAATTCATCACACATGTATTTTGAAAAACAGACCTTATAACAGTAATCTCTTCAGTATTTCAGTCCTGTCTCCTGACCAGCTAGCTTGCATGTGTGTACAGCCTGGGGGTTTTAAAACACCTTGATTATGCAGCTGGGGTCAGACTAATTAAGCAGCCCTTCTCACCTAAAACTTAACCTCGTTACTGCTGCATTGCAAGCCTAAACATAGGTTTGCCAGGTATATGGCTGGTGACATTCCTTCACCCTGTCACATTCCTCCCCTGTTAGTGTGTGACTGGGGCCACGCACGGCTGAAGCCCGACCATCCACCCCTTCTCTAGAAAAGAAGTCAGCATTTGCATTTTATTTTCCAGGCCTGTGCTGAATCTCAAATGAGAAGGGTTGGAGGGCCATATACCACCTGGTCAATCTAGAATTGGAGTCCTTCATTCTATTTAACCACTTCAATGGAGCATGGTCCGTCACCAGAGTAAAATGGACTGCTGCCAGGTAATGCCTCAAAGCCTCGATTGCCCACTTTACTGCGAGGCACTCCTTCTCAATCACCGAGTAGTTTTTTTCCCTCATGAACAATTTCCTATTCAGGAAAAGGATCGATGTTCCACTCCCTCAAACTGTTGTGACAACCCTGCCCCTAGCCCTATCTCTAATGCATCGATTTGCACTACAAAAGGCCTGTTGAAGTCTGGGCTTCTCAGGACGGGAACCTCTGATAGACACCTTTTTATGTCCTCAAAGGCTCTCTGACACTCCCTTGACCATACCACTTGTGTAGGGGCACAATTTTTTGTGAGGTCCGTTAATGGGGCTGCAACTTTTGAGTAGTTAGGGATGAACCGCCGATAGTACCCTGCTAAACCCAGCAGAGAGAGTACCTGCGTTTTTGTTTGGGGGGTCGGAACTTCTTTCAGGGCAACTACCTTGTTGGCTAGTGGCCTTACTTTTCCATCTCCCACTGCACACCCTAAGTATATGGTTTCCGCCTTACCTAAGGCTCATTTCTTAGAGTTGGCTGTGAGCCCTGCCTCTCAGAGATTTGAGGACCGCTTTCAGCCTATTTAGATGGGCCCGCCAGTGTTTACTATAAATGACAATGTCATCTAGGTAGGCTGCGTCATAAGCCCTATGGGGTCTCAGCACTTTATCCATGAGTCTCTGAAATGTGACTGGGGCTCCATGCAGTCCAAATGGCATTATCACAAACTGGTATAAACCCATGGGAGTGGCAAAGGATTTTTTGCACTTGGACTTTTCCTCTAAAGATATTTGCCAGTATCCTTTTGTTAAGTCCAGCTTGGATATATATTCCTCGTTACCAAGGGCGTCAATTAACTCGTCCACCCTTGGCATCGGATATGCATCAAACTTGGATACTGCATTGACCTTTCGGAGGTCCACACAAAATCTTACCTTCCCATCGGGTTTAGGGACCATAACTAGTGGACTACACCACTCACTGCATTATTCCTCAATCATTACTAAGTGTAACATTTCTTGTACCTCCTTCTCTACCAGGGCCTATGACTTTCAGGCAACCTATAAGGACGGGAACGTACTTTTACCCCAGGTGCTGTCTCGATTACATGTGAAATTAAATTAGTTTGCCCTGGCAAATCAGAAAAAACATCATGGAATTGTGTAATTTTTTCTAACAAGTCCCCTTTTTGTTCAGAGGACAACTGTCTACCCATTAGGATTTTATCGTCACCCACGATGTTCTCCCGTGGGGGCTGAGGACCCAAGTCCGTTTCCTCCTCCACTGGGTAGATGAATAGAGACCGCTGCATCTTCCAGGGTTTCAGCAAGTTCACATGGTAAATTTGTTTACCCTTCCTGGACCCTGGTTGAGCGATCTCATAATCCACATCACCCGTGTGGTGGAGTACTTCGAATGGGCCCTGCCATTTGGCTAGGAGTTTGCTCTCACAACTGGGTAACAACAACATCACCTGATCTCCTGGGTGAAACACTCTCATACGAGCATTTTGATTGTAATGTCTCTCCTGACTGTCCTGGGCTGATCTAAGATTCTCCCTAGCAAAATGGCCGACCACATCTAGGCGCTTCCTAAGCTCCAATACATATTGCAGGGTTTTCTTAGAAGGGGACCACTGTTCCTCCCAGGACTCCTTTAGGAGGTCTAGGATACCCCGGGGTTGGCGGCCATACAGCAGGTCAAATGGAGAGAATCCCGTGGAGGCCTCGGGAACTTCCCGCACTGCAAACAGCAGAAAAGGGAGAAGTTCATCCCAGGCTCTCTTCTCTTAATCTACAAATTTCCTCAGCATCCCTTTTAGAGTTTGGTTAAATCTTTCCACCAATCTGTCAGTCTGTGGATGGTAGACCGATGTCCAAACAGACTTGACCTCTAGTAATTTTAAGACATCCTGCATCAGTTTAGCCATAAAATTTGTACCTTGGTCTGTCAACTAATCTGTGCAAGTCCAGCCCGTGAGAGCAGCTCCAACAACTTCTTGACTACTTGCTTCACTGTTGCTGTTCTCAGGGGGAACGACTCAGGATATCTTGTTGCATAGTCAACTATTACAAGAATAAACCTGTGTCCTTTCGCATAAGGTTCTAGAGGTCCTACCAAGTCTACCCCAATCCTCTCAAAGGGAACTGACACCAAGGGTAGAGGAACCAAAGGGGCTGTTTTTTGTCCCTTCAGACTAGTTAGCTGGCACTCCGGACATGCCACACATAACTTAGCAATATCACTATGCATCCCTGGCCAATAAAATCGGGACGAAATACGGTCTTATGTTTTATCCCTGCCAAGGTGACCACCCCAAGGGACAGTATGGGCTAGAGTAAACACAGATTTAACAAAAGCCTTGGGAACCAATATCTGTCTGGTGACCTCCCCTGTTTGTGTCTGCCTATTCACCCTATACAGGATATCATTTGATAATTCAAAATGGGGGAATACTATCACACCCTGTGCATTCAATATCTGCTCATCAATTGTTACCACCTTATCATACTGTCTAGCAAGGACTGGGTCTTCCCTTTGCCTCTGGCAAAAATCAGGGAGGTATAGGTCTGGTAAATCTCCAGGGCCCATATCCCCCTCCCTCTGGCCATCCCCAGCCATCACTTGTGACTTCTGGCTACTATAATGGTCACCTTGAGACCCAGATTTCTGCAACCAGTCCTGTTTGTCAGAGCAAGCAGACAAAAAATGGGGGAGCACAGGTTGAGGGACTATACAGACGTCTGATACACTACAATGATATAGAACTGTGATGTGAAATGAAGTGTAAAATAACATAAACACTTACACGGCCTTGTGTAAATGCTTTCATCAAGGTATCTTTACTTTAGGTGTTCTCTCTTCTGTGTTCTTTCTGCTTGTGCCTTTCTTCTCCTCTGGTGTGGAGTAAAGCGTCTCTGGTCTTCTCCACAGGAATGGTTTGTGATGTTGTCCTCAGAGTTAAATGAAATGAAAACAAATACGTTAGGGACAAGACAGAATATATAAAATATATATCTGGGGTAGACAACTGTTTTAAGATCAGAAAAGCAGAGGAATACTGCATCCACTCACACGGACAAGCGTGAGTGATCTCTGGAGGGAGGTGTCTCTGATGGCACCTCACTGCAGGGCTGTCACGTGCCCCACCGGCTCTTCGCACCAAACAATAGGGGAAAAAAAGGGTGAAGGGGCGGAGGTGGGTTTAAAATGTAACCCCGTAAGGTTAACAGAAGACTCACACGGCCATGTGTGAGTATGAACTCAAATTGGTATCTCTTCTCCCCTCTCTGGAGCTTCAAATTCAAACCTTCAACTGAAGTTGTTAAAATCACTCAAATAGTGCCTGGTTCACACGATAGTACACAAGGGTACAAGGGTGAAAAAAATCGTGATATTTATTGACACCAACAGGACAAAGTCCCAACAAAACATTTAAAAAGCACTTAGTCAAAATGACTTAAGAGCTGGATAAGCATTAAATCAGCCAGTCTATCAGAAAATGTTCGTGCAGGATACTCAAGTGCGCAGCTAACTCTCCACGTCCGGGTGGTATGCTTTGCTCCTGCTTCCTGCTTCTGACGGTGGCTGAAGTGGTAAAAAAGTACTCAGAGATAGTAGCAACGTGTTTCACCCTTCTTGGGCTTCCTCAGGCTTTTTTTGTTGGGACTTTGTCCTGTTGGTGTCAATAAATATCATGATTTTTTTCACCCTTGTACCCTTGTGTACTATCGTGTGAACCAGGCACTATTTGAGTGATTTTAACAACATCAGTTGAAGGTTTGAATTTGAAGCTCCAGAGAGGGGAGAAGAGATACCAATTTGAGTTCATACTCACACATGGCCGTGTGAGTCTTCTGTTAACCTTACGGGGTTACATTTTAAACCCACCTCCGCCCTTTCACCCTTTTTTTCCCCTATTGTTTGGTGCGAAGAGCCGGTGGGGCACGTGACAGCCCTGCAGTGAGGTGCCATCAAAGACACCTCCCTCCAGAGATCACTCACGCTTGTCCGTGTGAGTGGATGCAGTATTCCTCTGCTTTTCTGATTTTAAAACAGTTGTCTACCCCAGATATATATTTTATATATTCTGTCTTGTCCCTTACGTATTTGTTTTCATTTCATTTAACTCTGAGGACAACATCACAAACCATTCCTGTGGAGAAGACCAGAGACGCTTTACTCCACACCAGAGGAGAAGAAAAGCACAAGCAGAAAGAACACAGAAGAGAGAACACCTAAAGTAAAGATACCTTGATGTGAAAGCATTTTCACAAGGCCGTGTAAGTGTTTATGTTATTTTACACTTCATTTCACATCACAGTTCTATATCATTGTAGTGTATCAGACGTCTGTATAGTCCCTCAACCTGTGCTCCCCCATTTTTTGTCTTTTTGCCTGTATTACCAAGGATCCTGGATAGGTCCATTTTGGGGTTTTGAGCAGCGGGAAGAGATTCGGAAGTGGAGGGGACCTTTAACTACTCTTCAAAGGTTGTATTGTTTAATTACAAGAATTATATCACCCCATAACTAATCCATTTAAGGTAGCGCCCGGGCTTTTCTGTACATCACTGTTTGTTAGAGCGTCTTCGCTTCCGAGTCTTTGGAACCCGGTGTTTACTGGGAAAAAGGTCTGCCGAGAAGGGGGAAAGTTTGCAGGGTTCTCCTAAGCCATAAAATAAAGCTCCTCGTGAGAGACTGGAGCCATTAGGTCCAAAAAGAAAGACCAGTCCCGGACGAGCACAACGGGGGCAGGGAGCCAAGGAGCGACTCCTACTTCGTGGTAGGCCTCCTGACCTTTAACCTGAAGCTGGATTTTGGTCATCGGATACCGTTTTACATCACCGTGTATACATTCTATATTCCATGGAGAGTCAAAAGAACACACGTTAGGCGGTAACAGTTCCTGGAAGACCAGAGTTTTCCCAGGGCCTGGATGTTTTTTCCCAACCTGGGCTGGAAGTACACTGGCGACACACTTTATTCGAGCTTGGCTAGTCCCACGAATTCGGGTATACCCGGGTGTATTGAGGTTTGTGACTGTTTTCTGCCCGAGTGCATTGAGTTATTTTCCAAGCAGGGATTGAAGCATTTTATTCCCGCTGGCTGCAATACTGCACAGTATATATATATATATACTGCATTACAATTCATGAATTTATGCCATCTGGTAGACACGCGAAGCATTGCAGCCTATTAAATCTTAATCATTATCATTTAACAGATCAGCCGCCCATCAGCCAGGCATGAACCCAGGCTGGGAAGGCAAATGCAACGGGGCTTGTCAGAGGTGAGGAGTGGCGCATTCCAGGTATCTGCCAGGTACATACCGGGTATTTGCTCGAATAAAGTGTGTCGGTGCAGTAGCCAGGACTTGTAATTTTCTCCAGTGAAGGCTGAGGCGATGTTCCTGCTGAAGGAACAATCCATCTGTGGACAGTCCACATGCCGGTGGCCTTGTTCTCCACAGGCGGAACATGGAGAGGGTTCCCTCGCAGGAGGGGGCCGTGGATAGCGCTCCGCTGGACCGGATACTGGAGACCAGGCATCTGGTGGGTCCTGTTGGCGACATCCTCGGAAGTTCCTCTCATTTGGCGACAAGCCGACATCAGGAAGGGGATAAGGGTCTCGGCGGTGCCCGGCGTTTTGACTTCTTCCTTGTTGGAAGGACTGCTCCTTTCGTGGCACTTGGTGGTTGCGCATGGAGGAGCCGTAGTTTCCCCATTGTTCCAATCTTCCTCTTTGGGTCTCCGCAAGTGCTGGTGAAGTTGGATCCGTCGGGTCCAGGGCACTTGCCTGATCCTCGGCCCCAATGAAGTTCTCCACGAGTCGGACCGCCAAAGCTAGGGTTTCAACAGCATGGCGTTTTACCCACAAGCGTGCGGAAGGGGGTATTATCTGTAGGAATTGTTCCAACACCACTTGCTCAAGAATTGCCTACTTAGTGTGCTACTCGGGTTGTATCCAGCAAGTACACAAGTCCAATAACCGCTGAGCGAGGACCCGGGGTCTCATCTTAGCGGTGTACTTCAGGTTCTGGAACTGCTGCCGGTAGGTCTCTTGGGTTAGACCTAAGCAATCCAGTATGGCGGCTTTTACTTATTGTTAGTCCATTGCCTGATCTGCTTGGAGGCCCTGATATGAGGCCTGGACTTCTCCTATGAGGAGCGGGCCAAAGCAGTTGCCCAGCGATCTGCAGCCCAGCCCTGAGCTTCGGCAACACTTTCAAATGTCAGTAGAAAAGCCTCTGGATCCTCGTTCCGAGACATTTTCCTCAGGAGGACCGGGGGTTTGTTCGCAAGTTCTGGACTGGCAGACCCCTGGAATTGGGTCAGCAGCTTGGCCATCCGCTCATCCTGTGCTGCCTGCTGCTTGGTTAGGAGCTGGGTTTGCTGCTGCAATAGTAGTTGGGCCTGCTCCTGCATTAACAGTCCCTGCTGTTTGGTCTGCTCCTGCATTAACAGTCCCTGCTGTCTGGTCTGCTCGCACAGAAACTCTTTTAAAAATTCTTCCATTTTTCTCATTTATGTGTGGCCCTTCAAATGCAGAGGCCTCTCAAAATCCCAGCACTTCTGACACCATATGTTGTAGGATACATGCAACCACACACGTGGGTTCTCTTGAGCCTTAAAAATATACAGCACACAAAAACAAAATAGCTTCTCTTCAGCATACAAAAACAAAATAGCTTCTCTTCAGCAGACAAAAACAAAAAACAAAAACAAAAAAGCGTCTCTTCAGCATAGAAAACAAGCCAGCTTCTCTTCAGCATGCAGGACACAGACAGTTCATCACACATGTACTTTAAAAAACAGACCTTATAGCAGTAATCTCTTCCGTATTTCAGTCCTGTCTCCTGACCAGCTAGCTTGCATGTGTGTACAGCCTGGGGATTTTAAAACACCTTGATTATGCAGCTGGGGTCAGACTAATTAAGCAGCCCTTCTCAACTGAAACTTAACCTCGTCACTGCTGCACTGCAAGCTTAAACATAGGTTTGCCAGGTATATGGCTGGTGATGTTCATTCACCCTGTCACAGTGGGGTTAGGAAAATGAAACCCAAAGTAAGGAATTATGCGCATGTGCCAGTTACCTGGGGGCAGGTACCAAAGTACTTCCCACGTTAGCTGGCAAAGGGTCATTGGGTGCAGGTAATTGTTAACCAATACCTGACACCCAATGTTAAGGGATAGGGCTTAAATCCCACATAAACAAGTGTAAGCCGTATGCCCAGTGTCTTCGTTACGACATCTGAATGATACATGATCGCCTGATGAATTGCTAATCCAGATCCAGATTACTTCTTTGCCCATTCCCCAAAGTAAGTGTATATATCCTGTGTGTTATTTGTATATTCTGTGTGTTCACCTTTTTCAAGGAATAAATTATATTTAGCATATCTTAGTCGCATTCAATTCAACCCAGTTATTTTGTTTTTATTATAACCCTGCACAAGCTACCATGACACGCGCCCAGAAAGGTTTTATATGAAGGAGCCAATCAGTTGTACACACATGTGGAATGCTTTTAAAGCGACTTGATGATCGGCTCATGTGGAGCTTATTTCTTGCTGTGGAACACCAAAGCGACCCACATTTGTGAATACAACTGATTGGCTCCTACATGCAAAGCCTTTCATGATGCGGGTTTATAGCCTCTCCACTATTTGTTGATAGTATTGTAACTGAGTTGTTTTATTATTTTTACCTCTATAAACAGCTAATTGCTGTAATTCAATTGTGCATTTTCAATGGAGCATGCGCTTCCTTGTTTTTTCCTTTTATATATATATATATATATATATATATATATATATATATATATATATATATGTAGCCTAGTGCCCCTGGCTATGTGTTTCCTGGCCCTAGCACGTAAGTCCTGGTAAGGTGCAGGCAGTGTTAGGGTTAAATCCCTTTCACATGGGCCAGCATGTGAGTCTGTTGGGCACCGGTTAATTTGTTGCCATATCCAGGTGCAGGCCTAATGGCAGTTGGGAGTATCATGCCTGGGGGAGGAAAGGTGTTACTGTTTCACACGTACTATGATGTGATGCCTGTCACTCTTCTAAACCTGATCCATTTTGGGGCATAGTTACTAACCACTCCCCAGGCATAAAAGATTAATTCCCATCCCAAATGTAGGTTTATTTATCAATAAAGGGCACACGGCCCGAAACGCATAGGTGTGCTACATGTGCTGCTGTTCTAGGGTCATGTCTGATCCTCTTATGGAATAAAACGTTTATTTTACCTGTGAGCCTCCTCCTGCTTGTTTGGCAGTGCACTGCCCTTTTTTCTGCATTCTCTCTGTTCATCCTGCCTGGTGCAGGAAAACAGCAATTGGACCACACTGAAGACCTTGGACTTAAACAGTGAATTACCTTTGTGGGTTTTTGCTTTCAAGTCAGCATTATATGGGACAATGTGTGTACTGTTCATGTGTGCTAGCGAGCACTACTGTAGGTACTAGTCCCCTATCCCTGGTATGGGATGCTGCAATATTATTCAATATACAGAGGAGGGGTTCCAGCGGATAAGCATATAATTATGGGACATAGTCTTACTCTGGACGCCCCGGTTACCCACATTCCTGGATTTCAGTATGTAGCCTGCTCCTCAGGGAGTGAGGCGGTGTTCTGCCTTACCCCATCAGGGGGTAAGGGGGTTGCGACTAGCCTCAGGGGCCACAACCCCTTGGGGGGCCTAGTCAGGAAAATTACAATGCAAGATGCGAGGGAAGTGTTCCATGACTGCGGTGTGTGTAAAGTACATCTCTTGCAAGAGAAGGAAGGAATCAGGTCTGGCCTACCAATAAATGGTGAGCTGTTCCTTGCCTGAGTGTGAATTACTAGAAGGGGTTCCTGTAGGGACTACTCTCTGCCCCTGGCAGATCCCTGCAGGATGGAAACTCTTTACCAGAGAACCAAAAGCCTGCCTGTTACTACTCCCACTAACATCTGTGGAGACTCAGGCTTCCTGCAAGACCACAGGTGAGCTAACCAGCACCACGATATACCATGCTATATAAGGTTTATTTTCACAAGCTTCTCGTGTAGTAGCTGTTACCTTTAAAAATATATATATCATTTCTAGCTCAAAAAAATATTTTTCACAGCACTTTTACAAAAAGAACTGCATAAAATGAAATATAGTAAATGAATTCTAAACCTTCTGTAACTTTTTGCAAGGCATGGTCCAACAGTAATAGTTTTATTATGGTGTAATAAAAATCACCATTTCACAGAAGTCCTGCAGACGTATTGGGCAACCTTTCCAAATTATTTTATACCACAAAACGAATGCCCTAATGCCAAGCAGCTGTTTAAATAAGAACATATTTGTAATTGTTGAACTTGGGTGAGATGAAGTAAAGAGGCTCTGTTCAGATTCCCAAAAAATAATGTCATGCAGACGAAATATAAATATTTCCATTTCCATGCTCGCTTTATTCCTATTTTTAGGCCATATACCTAATGAAACAATTGTGATAAGAACATGGTCATCAAGTTGTTTATCAACATACAAACATATAACACAAACTTATTAGTCATGTGAGGTAGGATTACTGAGATACTGTGCTCAATATGATAAAATATGCAGTATTCTTTGAGTAAGTCATTGTATTGTTGAAGAAAAACCCTCCCAAACTCGCAAGTGTGCAAAGTAACAGAGCAGAACCGAAGCTAAGTACCTGGGTACATTAATTCTAAGAAACAAATATATTAAAAATCTTGTCAAATTAAAACCACAACAAGCACTTCTGTAGTTGGATACATTAAGCGCTATTAATTAAATTGTGATAGTGCCAATTAAGGCACTAGTCCAGTGAAATTCCCATTGAAGTCAATGGGAGTATCCATGTAATAGTGTCCCGGTTTGGCACTATTGCTGTTTAATAAATAACTACCATAGTAAAAAAATTATACAACATCGACACAGGATAAATAAGGAACTGCAGCTAGAACCAGTCTATACTATATATATTCTGCATATATTTTGAAATTATGGAATTATAAAAATATATCTGTCTGTCAGATGTAGAGAATGAAAACACAAGCAAGTCAATTCAATGTCTTCCTTTCATGGAAGCAGTTTGAGTGCAAAAATATATAAGTGCACCCTACGATTTGCTGTTGTGCTTGTTCTCATACCTTTTTGGGTCTACCAAGGATACCAAAAAAAAGTGTTTTTATTGCTCTGTAGTGTTTGTTGCTGTAATGTTAGTTTTTCACTTGTAGTTTGCAGATCATATAAATTCAATAGCAATCCCAATCATTCTACATTCGATAGCAATCCCAATCATTCTACATTCGATAGCAATCCCAATCATTCTACATTCGATAGCAATCCCAATCATTCTACATTCAATAGAAATCCTAATCATTCTACATTCGATAGCAATCCCAATCATTCTACATTTGATAGCAATGCAAATCATTCTACATTCGATAGCAATCCCAATCATTCTACATTCGATAGCAATCCCAATCATTCTACATTCAATAGCAATCCCAATCATTCTACATTCAATAGCAATCCCAATCATTCTACATTCAATAGCAATCCCAATCATTCTACATTCAATAGCAATCCCAATCATTCTACATTCGAAAGCAATCCCAATCTTCTACATTCGATAGCAATCCCAATCATTCTACATTCAATAGCAATCCTAATCATTCTACATTCGATAGCAATCCCAATCATTCTACATTCGATAGCAATCCCAATCATTCTACGTTCGATAGCAATCCAAATCATTCTACATTCGATAGCAATCCCAATCATTCAACATTCGATAGCAATCCCAATCATTCTACGTTCGATAGCAATCCCAATCATTCTACATTCGATAGCAATAACAGGAAAAGGGAGACCAAAAAGCGCACCAGCAAAAACAGAGCAGGAACGACCCAAAACGAAAAAATGATTAAAAGGGCACTTTAATGTGACAAGAGACCCATCCAACTCGTTTCGAACGTCACAGCGTTCTTTTTCAAGGATAAAACACAATGTAATAACATCCATTAAATACCCTCTTACCTGTGGGCCGTTTCGCGCCAAAAAACGGAACCTGATGACATCATGACGCTACGCGCGTCATTGCGCATGCGCAGAGCGACCCAGTGCCGTTCTAAGGGCAAAGGAAGTCCCACAGGCAGTGTGGCCATATTGGTTAAGGGCAAGCAATAGAGTATCACTGACCCACTGAATACAATAAACATCCCCATGACGTATACACGCAGTGCTAATCACTGCGCATGCGCATCACGGCGATGCAAGTATCAAAAAAACTAAAATCAGAAGATTAAGAAAAAATAGAAAAAAGGAGGGGAAAAAAACATCCTATTCATAAGGGAAAATATAAAAACAACAATAAAGTAGCTGACATCTTATGCTAATACATAAAAAGAAAAATAAGGGTATAGAACATATAGCCACGAATTTACAAAAAACAGAGTAATTAGAAGCATCTAATTAACATGAAAAACATGTAAAAACATGAATATTGCATAACATATAATGTATATCTAGAACCTAGGAACCAAGGAAATGTGTCCACATATATTACATGTAAAACATTGTATAGTAAAGCTAAAATGAACACAAAACATAAAAAAACAAGTGTATTGTATACTATATGAAACTTTACAGGGCTAATTTGATCAATCCATTTATCGTTAAGCAAAATTGAGTTGTGTAAATTTGCCCAATTCCAAAAAAATGGTTTAGCTACCAGTCAATATTCAGAATTCATTAATAAGCAAAATTGACTCATAAAAATAACATGTTACAAAAAATGGGTTAGCTGCCAGTCAATATTCAGACCCATAGGGAAGCGCGTTTGGAGAGTGAAGATCCAATACGCCTCCCTATGGTTCAGAAGGTTGACATGATCACCTCCTCTAGATTTACAATTAACTAATTCAATTCCCAGGAAGGAAAAATTCCTTGTTCCTCCCTGACCACATTCTGTGAAGTGTTTGGAAACACATTTATTGGATCTTCACTCTCCAAACGCGCTTCCCTATGGGTCTGAATATTGACTGGCAGCTAACCCATTTTTTGTAACAGGTTATATTTTATGAGTCAATTTTGCTTATTAATGAATTCTGAATATTGACTGGTAGGTAACCCATTTTTTTGGAATTGGGCAAATTTACACAACTCAATTTTGCTTAACGATAAATGGATTGATCAAATTAGCCTTGTAAAGTTTCATATAGTATACAATACACTTGTTTTTTTATGTTTTGTGTTCATTTTAGCTTTACTATACAATGTTTTACATGTACCATATGTGGACACATTTCCTTGGTTCCTAGGTTCTAGATATACATTATATGTTATGCAGTATTCATGTTTTTACATGTTTTTCATGTTATTTAGATGCTTCTAATTACTCTGTTTTTTGTAAATTCGTGGCTATATGTTCTATACCCTTATTTTTCTTTTTATGTATTAGCATAAGATGTCAGCTACTTTATTGTTGTTTTTATATTTTCCCTTATGAATAGGATGTTTTTTTCCCCTCCTTTTTTCTATTTTTTCTTAATCTTCTGATTTTATTTTTTTTAGATACTTGCATCGCCGTGATGCGCATGCGCAGTGATTAGCACTGCGTGTATACGTCATGGGGATGTTTATTGTATTCAGTGGGTCAGTGATACTCTATTGCTTGCCCTTAACCAATATGGCCACACTGCCTGTGGAACTTCCTTTGCCCTTAGAACGGCACTGGGTCGCTCTGCGCATGCGCAATGACGCACGTAGCGTCATGACGTCATCAGGTTCCGTTTTTTGGCGCGAAACGGCCCACACGTAAGAGGGTATTTAATGGATGTTATTACATTGTGTTTTATCCTTGAAAAAGAACGCTGTGACGTTTGAAACGCGTTGGATGGGTCTCTTGTCACATTAAAGTGCCCTTTTAAACATTTTTTCGTTTTGGGTCCTTCCTGCTCCGTTTTTGCTGGTGCGCTTTTTGGTCTCCCTTTTCCTGTTATTGCATATCTGTAGCTGCACAGCTTGCCTACCTACTACAAGGATGTGAGTATTGCTGATTTTCAGGGGAACCTGCCGATGAGACTGAGGGTGAGTGGGCTTGTACCATCTACCACCTGTCTTCAGGAGGATAGTACCCATACTATTGCACATTAAGTACTATATTATTCTCATTAGTACCCTGGTTTAGTGGTTTGGCTTATTTTATTCATTGCACCTGCATTTGAGCGCTTTAGCCTACTTTCCATATTACATTCGATAGCAATCCCAATCATTCTACATTCGATAGCAATGTGCCATGTAAGCCCTACTGGTATTCTTTTTTTAGTCTGATCTAAGAACACATATGTAGCCACCTTTCCCTATGCCTAAGGGAACTACGCGTGCTGCTGTTCCTGTTTGCTCACAGAAGGCCTAAGCCTGCGCCTCTGGAAGCCTGGGGTGAGCTCTTTCTTCTTACGTACAGCTCCTCTACCTCTGAGGGATCCCAGCGTTGGCGGGATAATCCCTCACAGGAAATTATATACAGTAATAAGTAATACACCACACAATGTATATAAGTAAGGTTTACTGTACACACATACTAACACAGATAACATATAATCACTGTACCCCATGTTTGAACCCAGTGCCCCAACACGTGGTGGTTCCCCCAAAGTACTGAGGGTTCTGTGGCACCAAGACCCCTGGTGTCCTGTCCCAGTAATTCCCACCCAAATGTGAGGTAGCACTATCCACGTGGATGTAGGTGCACGTTGGGTACCTGCTTGGGTACACAAGAACCCAGGTGCTGCTTGGCGCGGTGTGTTGGAGCGGGTCCCACGTAGCGGGGCCTCCAACACAAATCCCCTCTCTCCTAAGGGTCCTGATCCTCCTCGTGAGGTCATCTCCAGCTGGCGGGTTTCCCCTGAATGTTCTGGGGTACTGCAGCCTGATCCCAGGTCGCAGAACACCGCGTGGCCGTCTCGTCATCGGTGCAGAAATATCAGTAAGGGGAAGAGTCCCTATCTGGGGCCTTCCCTGCAACACTCCTCTACTATGGCTCAGGGACTAACTGGGGCCTAGGGGGCAAAATCTAGGCCAGGAAGCACTGCTCCCTGGACACTACCTTCTTCTTTGCCTTCTCCGTCCAGACTGACGTCCGCGCTCCCTGCAAGCAGAGGATATCCTGTCTCTTCCTCGTGCGCGAATCCCATTGGCTGGGGCAACCCCACGTGGGCAGTCCCTCCCTCTAGGGATTCTGGGACATGAAGTCCCGCGGCTGCATGTTCAGAGCTAACCTAAAATGGGCACAGAACTCCTTACTCTGCACATGTGCGCCTCACAAAATGGCTGATCCCACCTACCGATCACGCGGAGCTCTGTGGAATCACAAACAGCTCCCCTGCACCGGAGGCAGGGTAGGGGGACTCGGCTACACATATATGTACTTTTCTTTCACAGACATAATCACAATGTCATACTTTTCAATAACACAAAAGATTGATACTACCAAATGTACTTTTAAAATGGATCCATTCATTATGAAACAGATAAGGGGTTCTTCAGGAATATACACAGATAATGTGTATCTTTTTTCAAAGTAGATTAAATACATTCTTGATCATGTACTTGGGAATGCATTTGAACCATAAAGTTTATGGTGAGGTTTGAAAACATTACATAGTAAAAGATACAGATGAGTTTCAACAACTGTATCTACAGTACCAGAGTTAGAATAGTGTTACCATCAACCTCTACTCAAAGTGAGTTCATAATTAAAGAGTAAAGATACAGAGAAAATAGTCATCTATATTTTAATAGATTTATTTAATTGTGGTTGTAATAAGGTATATGTACAATAGGACTCAATATTGTTGTCGCTCCTTTAAGAATGAGGTCTGAGTTAAATTAAATTGTCTTTGTACAGTATGCACTTTGGCTTCTTTTGGCAAACAATTTATTTTATTTTGATAAATTTGCCATATGTAATTTGCAAAAAAGGGAGCTCTGTCAGCTGTGCCTGTCCAGTGAATAACAAGTGGTATTTTATTGTGCACATTTAATACATTTAATTCAATAGGATGGTGTCATATGAAATAGCACTGCTTTGAATAGCTATAGCCCTATGTATATTTATGGGACTTTAACTATTACAGCAATGTTTTGAATGCTAAAATACTATGTGGAGCAGGGCTTATTTAACAATATTTCACAGCCACAAAACTGATGCAATAAAACAGCACCGGATATATCACGAAAAATGTCAATGGATTTCAATGGGGTGAATATATTTGGTGCTATATTCTTGCTACAACCTTATTTATTAATAAAATATTTTACCAGGAAGTAATACATTGAGATTTACCTCTCGTTTTCAAGTATGTCCTGGGCAGGGACACCTTTGGATTATTTATTAAAGTGCAATAGTGCCGATCGGGCACTACCAAACAAAACCTCCTAATTGACTTGAGCGAGAGTTTCAGTAATATTGTCCCTGACTGGGACACTTAGTGAATAGCCCCCTTTGAGAAATATAACCTTTTTTTTTCCTATGGGAGTTTGCAATAATTACATTTAGAGGGCAGTTATTAAACTTTTTTTGTTGGGAAAGTGATGCAAAGCTGGTGTTTGTATAGAAGTTGTGTACTATTTTATCACCTACACTGAACCACAGAAACGTTGATAATTATCAAAGTGGCAAATTAAAGTGGTTACATTTGTATAACTGATACAATATTTTAATCAAATACCTGGAAATATTTTAAAATAACATTTTCAATGTTAGGTTGTAGACCTTGTGGGTGGTCATTTTGTGTTTAACAGAAATTGCCCCTGCAGCACTAATTTTCTGTTTTAAGGATGACTAGAATTCTAAGTTGTTAGAAGGTGTGTTTGTGTGAGATAAATCAAACTGTCCGTATCACATGCAATTTATGATACAACAACAACAAAAAAGATTAGGAGGAAGCTATTTATCAGCATACAACTAGGGCAAAATTGGTGCAAAATTAGAACAGGTTTTATCAAAGGGTAAAGGGTGTTTCTATGATAAGTCTGATTTTACTCATACACCATTTCACCAGGGAAAAAGTTCATATATGTGCTACAGACATCTACTTATTTATTTTCTGATTATATCGTATTTATATTTACAGTAAGAAATATATTTATAAAGTTTAACAACAATCTGTTTGTGGAGTCTTATGCCATCGTATAATCAAAGAGCACATTGGTTTAGTACAAGCAATATGCACCAACCCCATCTAAACTAATTAAGTTTACTTCACATTAGTGGTGCTATTGTGTGCTCAATTTTTGCCACACTTGAGTCTACAAAGCCACTAGGACTTATTCACTTGAAGAAAGAAGACATATCTTGCACTATAATTCTATTGAAGTGAATTGTGAGTGTGTATGGCAGAAAAATGTTGTATAGTAAATAGCCTCTTCAATTTTGAATCTGATTTGGAGGTATTGAATAGTTAGTCCATATATAGCTCAAAATTAGAGTTTAACAACACTAGATCCTTACTAAGACATATGAGTAAAACATTCAAAGTAAATACTCTATTGGATATGAGCACATACATTTAGCTATACATCAGATTTTAGAAAACGTAATATTTACTTCCCATTCTAAAATTAAAATACAAATAAATTTCAAACATTTAGATCACATGGATACATTTCTGCTATTTTGTTAGCAACTTGTTTGAAAACAACTTCATTAAACAAAAATATAAATGTGATTGATATGCATACTATATAGATATGTACTATTTTATTTAATTGTACTATTTTATTTCTATATTATTTTTAGACCTAGATTTAATTACCTTGGGAAGGGCAATTACAGGTTATTACACTGCCATAACAAATAATAGACATTGTGATAAGAATGGATGTAATTGCACACAATGAGTGGGCACTGAGCAGATGACAAAAGTACTTCTTTTTATTGTGCTATTCAAAGCTAGTTGTAGTTAAGGAGTTTAAAGGGATTTTAAAGATATTAGCATTTTCCATTATTTTTTCAAGGCACAAAAATGCATTGACTTTATCAAGTTGTAATATGCTGCTCCAAATGCACGAGGAAAGACATATGAATCAATTATCCAAAACTCATGATATTTGATATGTATCAGATTACAAAAAACTTCCGCTACTAATTTGTTCAGAGATCCCCCAGAGTTCACAATGAGCACAGAATACTGCAAATTAAAAGAAAACAAAATGCAACAAAATAATTGGGGGGGGGGGGGGGGACAGTGAACTTTCCTTCTGTATATAACAATAATATAATAATTATATATATATATATATATATATATATATTTATATATATATATATATATATATATATATATATATATATATATATATATATATATATATATATATATAGTCATTTCATGCAATTAATTACATTTTCATTGCTAAAGGCTCATCAAAATAACTTGTACAAAAACTCATGTCAGAGTTTCTATATTGTAGGAACTACAGATGTCTGGTTAAGAAACAGTTTCCATACATTGAGGGGGGATGAAACCAAGCACATTCTGCAATAAACAAAGAAAACAGAGAAACTGGCAATTAGCAACTACTTAAATACAGATCACTGATACAGATTAAACTCATTATACAGACAGTACCTAATCAGAAGAAAAAAACAAACATTTCCCCCATTGCTATAATTACCTAATTTACAGCTATATTCCACTTAATAGATCCAGTTGTGAATATTAACATTTTCAATGGCCTTTACCAGGAACAACAAACAAATACACACTAAATAATACATAGGAAAATAATTACAATGTCATAGAAAGCAAAGGTATGCTTAATTTGATTAATTCACGGCCATATTAATACAGTAGCTATTTCCATTTATCCCTCATTGCATCATATATAATGCACATATTTACTTGTCTGCTTGTAGAGTAGAAAAGTCATGCAAACTAGAAGGATAGTATAAAAACAATTTTAATTTATCTTTTTTATTAAAAATAAAAACACACACATATATGTGTAAGAAGCAGACAGGAGGGTCATTGCACCTTAGATCTCAAAGAGTTGGCAAGAGTGACACGTTTTCTCTCTCTCACCCCTCCTGCCTAATCCAACATTAGTTCTGGCACCTACCCTCATGCTAATGAACACCTAATTAGTGACACCTCTTATTAAATACAACGCTCTCTTATCAGCGATTAGATTACCTGACAAATCCCTTTCTCTCCAGTTCTGTCCCGGACACAAATCTTCATTCTTTCTTCCTTCGTCTTCTTTCCTGCAAGGACAAGTGATCATGCATAATCCCAAGAATAATGTAGCTGTTCTTTACAGAAGAACTGCTTTAACTCTTCCCCCTTTATAAATCAGACTAATGGAGCCAGTAGATTAGATTGATCTTTTTCTCTATATGGCTTCCTCAAGGATTTGACAGACTTCCTTTCAGTTTAAGGAATCCAGCCTTTTCTGGAGTGGCTAATATTGAAACTTTTCTAAAACAATTTCTTTAGCTTTAACAATTTAGTGTATGCCATACAGAAGGAAGTCTCATTTGTTTGCAGAATGTATCTAGATACTGTCTAATGTTGAGCACAGTTGTCTGATTCAAATCTTCAGTAACAAATCAGATGACATCTAGCTGGATGTCACAAGAAGAGACTAACAATGACAGTTCACTTATCCTTTAGAAAGAATCAATTCTCCCACAATGCATCTGTCAGACAACTCTCACTCAGTAAAAGCAATTTTTCTTGCTGTCTGACACTGTAATTGCTCTGAAATTTTCAATGAACGTTTTACAAGATCTCCCCTGAACCATGATGAAAAACTTAACTTTTTCTAAAAATGAGAGGCTGACAGGAAAGGTATAAAAGGGGTCTTTCTTTTTAAAGCCATGCTTACTGGCATAGGAATTATTCTTTCATATCATCAGCAAACTGTTGAATAGTGGGTTGATTACTTTCCATTTATTTCTTCAATCAGATTAAAGGCTCTCCTTCACAATGCCCTTCTACATGAGAGCTGTTTAGGATGTCCTCACAGTTTCTTCTTTAATATAGTATTATATCACCTTGAGCAGATAAGCAAACAAAACACATACACATTAGAAATAAGATCAAGTATTGCACCAATTTGTAAAAGTTTAGTACTGTAAATAAAATAATTCCCTACATTCCAACTTCTTAGTGATAATATAAATATGAATATAGAGTAATTATTCCACCCAGTATATACATGTATACTGTATGTAGATCATAAAAAGAAGGCATAGTGTTCCAAAGACATGGCATGGAATTGACCTTTCCCCCCAGTAAACAATGAAATAGATTTGTATCTACAATTCTTCCCAGCATTGTTGACTGTACTTGAATCTACCTTTATTTATAATAGGTCAACACAATGAGTTGACGTTTACAGTACTATAGTTATACAGCAATTCTATTTTCAGAGAGCATCAATATTGCAGGCATGTAGTAAGAGAACAGGGTTTTTTTTTCACCCTCTGTACAGAAATACAGCTTTATGAGGCTGAGAAGTAAGTGCAAGTGGCTGCCATTTGTACAGAGAGTAAAAATCAATAGGTGCTCTGAAGCTGTTATTGATAGATGCATTAGAAGCACTATCCGTTATTACATTTATATGGCTCTTCACTTTACAAATGTTATCTCTAGAAAGCTGCATTTATTTATCATGGTGATTTTATATCCATGACACCAAATAATGCACGATAACTCATTAATGTGCTGCTTGCTTCGCAAGCACTCTAGGAGTTAAATTATGTTAAAACTGGGATATTCTCTTATTCAGTTTATGTCTAGCACACACATTTTGTTTACTACTGTACTGCCTAATAGAGATGGGCAAAATCTCTACCAAAATTCCAATCCTCCGTGGATTAGCCAGTTACTTTCAGCCACGGAATTCTGCAGTAAATTACAAAACGAGGGAGGGCGCTCCTGTGGGAATCACAATACTGTGTTAAGTGCAAAACTAAGTGCAATATAGTGAATATACAGTGGGAACTCTCTTAAATAAGTTATACCATTGTGAATAAAGTGACACTTATTGTGCAATAAATGTGACCATCAAAAAGTATATAAGAAATATGCTGCTCAAAAACCTTTTATGGACGGTCCATGGAGTCCACTTGATAGAAATTTGTTCTCAAACGTAGGGGAGTGCCAATATCAATGTAATAAAAGTAAAAACACAACACAGTGCAATAAAGTTTTTAAATGAAGTGAATATGTCTGGAAGAAAGTCTTTGAAGTGGGAACTCACATTATCCCCAAATAAATCAGGCAACTCCAAAACTGTGGCAAATGAGGGAAATACAGGTGACTGATGTTCCCCAGTAAGATGTGGTATTCTGATTCTGGATCCCAGCCTCATATGGTGTAGACGTGGTGACGTCAGTGGCAATGTGGAGTTATAACAAAGAAAGCCAACATAGTGTAATCCAGTCGGATAAATTCAACTTTATATGTATATACAGTATATATATATATATATATATATATAAAATCAACACTTACACAGTATCATGAAGTATAAGGCACATACAATTGGTGTATCAGATGAGGTACTCTCACCGCAGCCTCCGTGTGGAACCTCTCTATCGCATCACTTCCGGCTGTGACGTACTTCCGGATAAAGGTGGGTCCCAGCTGAATCTTGAGAACGGGTTGGAGTCCCGAAAGCACACCAGCACAACGACTCTACACGTTTCACTTTGGATAGCTTCGTCAGGAGTCATGGGTTAATGCAGGCCTTTCTTGTTTAAATACCCTATGTAACAGTCTCATTGGCTAATTGATAAAAGTCTCTTCTAATGAAGAATCCTCAAGCAGAAATTAGACATGGTCTTATCAATGAACTACAGAGATAAAATATTATCACATATGGGAACATCCCAAATGGTCAAAGAATAAAATACAGTATACAAAATGTTTAAACTCATGGCGCAATAAACTCATGAGAGAGAGAGAGAACATTCATTAATGATATGTTATTAAAAATATTATCACTATTATTATTATTATTATTATTATATTAGAAATATAAACAAATCCTATGATTCCAAAGCTAAAAGAGCTTAAAAAGCCAGAAAGGCTAAAATTACATAACAAAAGGCTAAAAATGCTACAAAAGTTAAAAAGCCAGTATATTGCAGGAAACAAAAGCCAGTATATTGCAGGAAAAAAATGCAGCAGGCTGGGTTTATATTGAAGAAATGCTCCAATGTATAATTCAGAATTAAGACCACCTGGGGTCAGTCTATGAATCCAGAAAGTTTCCCTTTGGGCTAAGTCTTGGGTTCTATTTCCACCCCTCCAATGTCGCTTTACATATTCAATCCCTTTGAACGTGAGTTCCCCAGGGTTGGGCTGCGTCCATGGTGCCTTTGCCCGTGCGGAGGCGGAGGCTGTGCGAAAGCGGGTGCTTTCCCTGGGCATAGTGGATGAGCCATGGGGGTGTGTGTCTAGGGGCATGCCTAGGCACGTCACAGAGCTGGTTTGCCCTCATTGGGGGAACCGCTCACGTGACTGCCCTGTCGCGCTGAGAAATCAGTTTAACTGATTTCTCGCGCATCGCGCGCCCCTTCCTGCCTCAGCGCACACGCGTCCGCACGCCACATGTACGCGAACACGGCCTTAAGGCAGTCTGTTTGCTCAGCGTGCGGATGCGTCCGTGCCGTCTGCCCTACCATGGACGAAGCCTTAGAGTTATGGTGAGTTTCAAAGTGTTTAGGAACACTATGAGTTTGTAACTTCCTCGTTATGTTCCCCATATGTTCTAGGATTCTCACCTTCAGGGGTTGTGTTGTCCGACCTATATATTGTAGCCCACAGGGGCATTCGAGCATATAGATAACGTGATCCATTTTACAATTAATTAAATGGATCACATCGAATGTCTCACCTGTCACATTTGATCTAAAAGTCATTTTGTTTCTAGACCCAAATTCACAAGCTTTGCAGCTTCCACATGTATAAAAACCTGTTGGGGATGTTAACCAATTTTATCTTTTCCAATCCTTTGTGGATTAGCCAGTTACTTTAAGCCATGGATTTCTGCAAATCAATCTCAAAAAGGTTGATTTGTTTTTCCCCCCCTATGACTGAAATTTAATCCATTGAAATCCAAATCTGCAAATGGAATTTATGTTCAGAAATGGAATCTGAACCCGCAAACTGAATTTTTATGGGTGGACTATATAAATAGGGGTGCAAACGCTAGTTTAAGCCATTGTGTTGTAGGCAGGGCTTGGCTTTGGGTTGGTAATGGCTGCGGCGGCTGCGGCGGCTGCGGCGGCTGCGGCGGCTGCTGCTGTAATACTATCGGTCATACATTTATACATTATTTACTTAATATAATGTGTAGCTTAACCATAAACCTGTGACTGAGTGGGCTGAGACTGGTTTGTGTGTGTCCAGTCCACTCCCTGGGCTGTGCCTGCCTGGGCTCCTGTACTGTTTCTATGTCCATTATATACATTTATAAGTTATATATAATAATAATATTCTTAATTACAATACAGTGTCAATTAATTTCAAGGAGAATTAAACTTATACATATTAAGTTTTTCCGCCTAAGCAAATGTACCCTACTGGCCCAAAAATCAGGCAGCCACTGGCCAGTCACGCATATCAACTGTAAATATAGGCACCATAAACACAAGAACATGCACACACCTGATATATTCACCACATGCAAACAACTATTTACATAATAATATATATGAAACACACTTCCCACACATGTATACCTGATCCTTTCCTCAAAACCCACAATGACCTGCAGACAAACGTACAGACACTGACCTGCACCGCACTCAAACACCCACACACAGACTGACCAGCTCAAATTCTTACACACTGACCAGCACAGACTCACACTGAACAGGACACACACATCCTGAGCAGCACAAACTCTCACACACTGACAATCAGCGATTCATAGACATACACTGACTACCAGGGATGCAAAAACTCCTACACACAGACCAACACAGACTCGACACACACTGACTAGCACAAACTCACACAAATTGATTAGCACAGATTCACACACACTGAAAAGCACACACTCAAAAACTGACCAGCACAAACTCGCACTGACAAGGATAGATTTACTGACCAGAACATTCACATACTGAACAGCACAACTCACACTTATCAGGTCACTCACACATACTGGCCAGCAGGGACTCAAAGGACCCACACTGACTAGCACAAACACACACTGACAAGCACAGACTCACACTTCCCACACATGGTGACAAGCACTATTTCAGACACACAAAGACTAACACAAACTGACCAACACACATTAACTGACCTACACACCCTGGACTGCAGGAATTAACAGGATGGGCAGAAAAAGAGGACCGACCTAGAGGAGCAGCCACATAATATTCAGAGACTCAAAGGTGCCCCCTATGGCCAGATTGTGAAGTGCAGTTTCCTGCAGTTTCCTCACTTCCTTGTAGCCACCAGCCCTAGGCTTTAAAATCATACCGGCCCAGTGGGGGCAATTTCCCTCCTGACCCACAGGCCACCCACCACTGATTAGAAGCACCAAGCCAGGAAAATCAAGAATACTGTGCAAAGGGCAAAAGTAGCACTCAAAGTAAATCAAAATCACTGTAAATGTGTTCTTTATTCTCTCTACAGCTGAACTCCGCGGTGCTCGTGGTCAACATAATGAGACTGCGTTATAACCAGGATCGTGTAAAAAATGGCCGCCATGATCAAGACTTACCCGGAGCTGGGTACAGGGGATCTGACACCACGTGTCAGCCATCACGCCGGGGGGGGGGAGGGGGGGCAGGGAGAGGGAGATTATGTGTGTGATGTTGATTCACCCTGCAAAACAAGCCTTGTTACTTTAAGCTGTAAATGTGCTAAAAACAATATGCATGAAAGGCTGAATTATTCATTCTTCATGATGTGGAGCACTGTGCTTATATTGCCGTTGTAATTGTATCAATAAAAAGGAAACCTGTTGAAAGATTTGGCCGGAATGAATTTTTCATGAATCTACTTACTTGTCCCGGTTCTGCTGGATAGTGGTTAAGCCAGCTATCTCTGCTACCTAAACCCATGCAGGGCTGCCAACAGGGGGGGTAGGGAGGGCTGAGACAATTGTCCCGAGGAGGCTTCGGGGGACACGGCCAGCACTGGCAGTTTTGCCTGATCTCTGGCTAGGCCCCAGCTGTCCCAGGGCTGCCAGCTCCACGTCAGACCCCAGCTTTCCCCCCTGCAGCAAATGCCTCCACTGCTGTTGCGGCCTTCATTGTGGGGGCATGGCCTACATGGGAGGTTCAGCGGCTGTAAAGGGGATGTGCTAGAGAATATTATGTGTGATGTGCAGGGGGGAGGGGATGTGATATGTGGGAAGGGGGGATGGGATGTGCAGGGGAGGTGATGTGCAGGGGGGATGGGAGTGATGTGCAGGGGAGTATTGTGTATGTGTCTGTTAGCAATAAAGCTTTGGGGGGAGAAGTGCAGCATACGTAGCTTTTTAAGAACGGGAACCCCGCTCAGACCGCGTTATATGCGATCCGCATTGTAGCGGATCGCGCTATAACAGGGTTGAGCTGTATATATTTATATATATATATATACATATATATATATATATATTTTTTTTTTTTAAAGATTAAAACTAGTACTTCTTTGTTCTGGAATTAACTATATTTATATATTTACATTGTTGTAATAGGTTAAGATACCTATAATTGTTTTGTGTAAAATATAGTTACCATGTCCTTAAAAGGGATTTTATATATGTCACATTCCATTCATATGATATATTGAACACAAAGGAATGTATGACAATGTCTTTAATGGGTTGTTATATTTTCATCTCTGTAGAAAGAACCCTATAATGACATTTAGATAGGCATTGGCATTGTAACAAATGGTCTTTTGGGTAAACTTGTATTATCACACTCCAGTGGGTATATTCTCCACTTTCTTCCCCCCTTTTTTTTGGAAATCAACTATATCTGTATTTTTATCTTTTGTAATAGGTATGGATATTGATAATTGCTCTAAACAAAATATAGTTCCAATGTCTCTAATAGGAATTTTACTGTACATATGTTACTCTCCTTTTATATGATATACTGAACAGAAATATATGCATAACAATGTACTGTAAGTAATGTGTTGTTATATTTACATGTCTGAAGGGAGAAGCCTATAGTGAAATCTTCACAAATATTGGCAATTTGCAACAATAAACTTTAAAATTGGTTACAATACACCCTCATAGGGTGGAGGCAGGGCTTCTTTATACAGATATGCCTCTATAAATATACAAATGTGTAGGTTTTGTTTGATGAAATTTTAAGTAATTTTGGGTCTATAAAACTGTCTGATTTAGCATATATAATCTATAGGATATTCATACTCTCCTAATTAAGAGGGTGATTATGAAATTGATTGCCAATTACAGCTACTATAAAATGATGACAGTATCATGGATAAACCATTCCCCTGATGGAGTGATCCTAATCCCAAAATGTGTAGGGTTAATTGCTATTTGGCTTCATACCAGTTCCTGTGGAGGAGTTTCAGTTCTACCTGCTGTCTGTACTACGGGCTGCTGAGGTAGAGCACATGGCTTGTGATGTCACGGAGGTGACCTCACCACTCAAATGCACACTGGCAAGTAGAGACAAGGAGATGGACACCACAGAACAAATTCAGCGGGCACCACACTTTCCATTAAAGTGTGAAAGCTGTTTTACTATGGATACATTGTGAGTTGGATACTACTTTTTAAAATTAAACTGTATTTCACTTTGGCCGTTTTGTGCACTTTCTTTCTTTTTTCTTTCCAAATGTGGTGAAGGAAGAGTGGAAAACCTACAATGGAGAGCTGCACACGCTTGGTATCTTTATCACACAGGGCTTTGAAGGTGAGGGTCCTTGAACATCTTGGATCCATTAGGAACACCGCAGATACCCCAGTCGCACGCCACATCCACGCAGAACATAACGGTGATCCCCAGTGCCTTTCATTCTGTGGTATAGAACATCTACCTTGGGGGCCACGAAAGGGAGATTGGGATGAGCGTCTGATGCAATGTGAGTGCAGATGGATATTCACCCTTCAGACGCTTTTCCCAAACGGACTCAATGAGGGGTACATATATTCCCCCTTTCTCTGATACTCCTACCCTATTACCATGGGCCATTCTACTGTAACCCAGTAAGATGAATAGAAGCATTTTTGTTTATTGTGTTGCCATGGAATCCGGGTATACAGTGGGGGTCTTATACTCCCTATGCCCGTTTTGACTTCTAGAGGCGGTCATTTAAGGTCCACACAGTTCTACGTGTTTACATAATTAAGGACTATGAATATATCCACCTACCAGTATTCATAAGGACAGCTAGGGTATTTTTATACCCACATTACACAGAATTAGTAGTAGAGGATGATCCCTACCCACGCCCTGTGTGACTGGACCATTATCCATGGCAGTCAATAGATATAGTTGACATAGCAACTGTACAATCCACAGAGAGGTAAAGAGAGGAGGAAGTGAATGAGCCAGCAAATGTCATTACATGTAATCACAAAGTATTACATTTGAATCCTTGGTTTGATATTACTTGATAAAAGCTTCTGTGTCTATTTATGCATTTAACCCTTGAGGGGTCAGTATTGTTTAAAGCATAAATCAATCAGGTTTTCTGTTTAAAAATTTGGACAATGTTGTCTCCTCCAGCCCCCTTCCAATTTGTTTTTAATGTTTCAATACCCATACATATTAACCAAGTAGAATCTCGTGAATGATACCCATTCAAGGATATTCCCTGGCATTGGGAACTTGAATCAAATACTATCCAGATTTGACCAGGTTTCTTTGCATGGTATACGCCAAAGGATGGGCGGAACTAGCATTCTTCCCCTTCCTTCAGTGAAGGAGCGGGCTCTGCATGACCACTGTCAAATATCTTCTCCATAAAGGCTACAAAGCGACGCTTTGTCTCTGGCTTCTTTTCCAAGTTGCAATGTAGCGAAACAAGTCTAGAGAGGGCTTGTCCGTTGTTCGGGAGATGTCTTCTGTGTGAATGAAATGGAAGTGGAGCTACCCAGATGTTTTATTTGTCTTTAAAGAGTTCTTTATCCATCATCCTCAGGAAATCTTTGTCTTCCATTGATAGAGCTGGTTTATCGTCATCTTTTTTTGTCTGGAATGAGGTACTTCTTAGGTCATCACCACATTTCTCTGATGTGAAGATATCTTTATGAGTTAGTGCTAACCACTTGGTTTCTCTTTGTTGCCAAGCCTTTATTTCACATGGAAGTGGTTAGGACATGGCTTAAAGAGAGATGCATGTCCATATGTTTGTTTTTAGGGTATCGACATTGTCGGGTTTGTAAACTTTGTCAATGTATACTTTGCCCACTATTACCTACTCTATCCCAGGTCAAGTCTTTGGGCCTACAGGGCATTATGGGATCCATTGTGCTGTTCACAGACTTTGTGTTGGTGAACTATGATATCCCTGCCGAGCAGTTGTAAGATATAGGTATCTTGTTCTAACAGCAGCATACAATCATCTGTTTCCCTGAGGGGAGTGTAATGACGTGCTACGTCTGGTGTGGGATACCATTTCCTATTTTCTGCCATCTTATTACACTCTATAAGCGTAGGGAGTGGTATCATCATTCTACCATCTATAGAACTCACAATGTAGCCATTTTCTCTTCTCCCTGTTGTTTCCATTTGGCATGCGCATGTTCTGAGCATGTAGGGAGAAGTGTTGTCTTGTATGTTGTATACAGTAAGTCAAAGAACTCTGACCTGAGTAATGTCCGTTTGCTTTGCTCATCGATGATGATTAATTGGTATGTGTCTAAGCTGAATTCTACCATCAATTGCTACAGAATTTAAAATGTAATCAGTATGTCTGTGAGAGTTGATTAGGCAAACATCTCCCTTAATTGTTAGTCAAATGGCTGTGTTTTAAAGTATTTAAGGTCACCCATCTAGGTTGTGAAGCCATTTGGCTATGAGTCCCATCTGAAGTGTCACATTTAAAGTGTGTGAAGAGTTAATTTTGGAGTTAAAATTGGAGGTGAAGATTTGGGGAAGATCTGAACTCTGCACAACAACTTTGCAACTGTGAGAAATTAACTTTCTAAAGGCTGTGATTCTTTGTACTCTTTCTATCCTCCAATACCTTGGAAGTCTCTTCTCCTGCATCTCACTATGAACTCCCCACTGCTTTTGCTCTTTACTGTTTCCTCACTCCTTTGTGAACATCTCTGTTCTCTCCAATGTCCCCATACTCCACTGCACCTCTCTCCCAACAACTTCTTTACCCCTCAACAAAAAACACCCACACAAATCCTCTATTCACACCCTCTATCTAATCTTCCTGCTGCTGGGGATCTCCCCTAAGCCTGAAACCAGACATACACACCTGATTTCACCCATGTCTCTCTGCCATCTCTTCTCCTGTAAATTGTGTTAAGCCTCTCATTTTAATACTGACAAACCTTAAAACTTGCTCCACAAATCAATCATCCCAATAGCCTGCACTCATGGTTACTGTCCGCACTCAGTCACTCCTATCACCCATTGTGACCCATTGTGACCAAGCACTGCCATCAGCACTTATTCCCTCACCTGCTGTCTCTGTAAATTCCCCATCAAAACTCTTAGATTATAAGCTCCTTGGGGAAGGGATGTCCTTTCCTATTGTCTGATTTTGCTGCCCTTATTGTATTATTATAATTTCCTGTACTGTATTCTTTGTGAAGCATTTAGTATACTTTTGGTGCTATATAAATAAAGACATACATACAATGGCGTACATTCCTGTTGCCCTTTCAGGTTGTCCCTTGGGGTGCACTGTGACAAGACATATTTTGGAGCAGGACCTTCCATGTTGTCCTTGTCCACAAACCTCAGTGCACTTGGATGTTTCTGATGGTAGTGATATTTTCTCTTCTTCCTCCTCCCCGCATGCTTTACCACAGGTTTAGAGGTCTTGAGTAGGTGAAGTGTATACCTAAGAAACACATCCATCTTGTGAACCGAGATAGGTGTTCTAGTGTTAATGTATCTTGTGAATGGCATTTAATTCTTTAAGTAGCATGTACTAGATACGGTTGATGTACCTAGGGTGACGCTTGGATAATTGTTTGTTCTTGCTGAGCCACAAATGAACCCTTATACGAATGATAATAGAGGAATGGTGACTTGCTTCTCCTTTTTGTATTTTGAACCTGTGAGATCCATTTTTCTTGTAGGTTATATGGCGCTTTCTTCAGGATGGGTCTTACTCCACGAGTGGTGTCTAGAAAGTTGAGAGCTAGCAGATATGGATCAGTTTTTGCAGAGTCTAATTCCAGTAACAGATAGCGAAGCTCTCGTAACCTAAGATTGTCTTTGCCTGATATTTTGGGAAAGTTTTCAATCCTCTTGAAGAGCACGTCTTCAATTACCTCTGGGCTGCCGTAGCACTTCTCTAGTATTTCCCATACTGAGTTAATACCTTCTTGTGGGCTGTTCACATGTACTGACTAAAGTCTCTTCACATACTCTGGAGCCTCGTTCACCAAGCTAAAAAGTCAAGTTCTTCATTTGCGGTGATATCCATGTTTTTTATTATGTTTCTGAACGTAGACCTCCATGTTCTGTAGTTCTCAGGATGGTCATCAAACTTTGTAAATCCTGTGTTAACCAGTTCACGACAGAAAAAGTACTTGGTTAATAAGTCTGTAAAGCCAGATGCTCCAGTCTGTGAGTGTTGTGGAAGATATGGGTTGTTGTAGATGGAAATGTTGCTCTGTCCACTATCTGGGACCACAGCGTTGAAGCGTACGGCAGAGTAGGTTTGTACGGATGCCTTTGGCATGTGTGCAGGTTATGAATCATGTGCAATGTTCCATGCTAAGTGGTAGTTTGCAGTCACCTCTTCCATGTGGTGAATGTGAGATGACTGTGTGTAATTATGAGTACGTTTTTTTCTCTGTGTTTGTGTACCTTGATTGCGAGCCTGGTGTAGTGCATCCATCCACGTGCAAGCGTGTGGATCACTGTGGTAGTTGTAGCCGTCTCAGGTAGCGTATACTTTGAGAGGAACAACATTTACTTCATGTCAATTCTCCATAGCTTCGGCTTCAGTAATAACCTCCTCGTCGGGTAGAGATGGTGAACTAGCGTTCATACTGGTGTGAGTTATTACATAGCTTTTGGTGTGCTGGATCCTCTGTAGCTACTCCCTTTCTCCGGTACTCCCCACCATCTTGTCTTGCGGCTGCTTCAAAGATCTCAAAATGGGCTTTGGCTGCTTCCTCTTCTTCACGTAAAAGCCTCTAAGCTGGCTTCCAGTTCAGCCCTCCTATGCGTAGTAGCAGCGGTGACAGCAGCAGTAGCAACAGCAGCGGCCCTCACCCCTTATCTTCTATATGGACTCTCTCAATTTTTATGACTACCTGTTTTTCACTGTAATCAGCCCTTGTACGTGCGGCCTTTGTGTGGTAGCTCGTGTCTTGGTGGTGCCTGCGCTTATGCTAGATATATATTAGATTGCACTGCATTTAAGGACCTTGTGGAATGTCTGCGCCAAAACGCTGTGATGCAGTCTCCAGCAAGAGGTCCTTTCTATGGCTTTCAGCATCCAAGATAGCTGTCTGCATGAAGCCATTGTATTCCAAATCAATTGCTTTCTGCGGGTCACATTTTTACAGGCTTCCTTCTGTATTGGCTCTTGTCAAGTGGGTAATCTATGCTTCTGACAGCAATTGGTAATGTCTATGGCTTGACCTCAGTTGAGCTGAAGCCTGCTTAAGCTGCTTTTCATGATCACTAATATTTGTAACATTAAACACTTCAAGTCCAGTATTTTTCCATGCCTTCTCTAAAGTGCATCAATGTCAGATTAATATTTTTCGTGGGTCTTCTGTGTAAGTGTGTGTCTGTTTAGACATTACACTCTCTTGCATCTGTTGCGGTTGTGTAGAGGACTCAACATCTGCGTTGGCAATCTGATGCGTGTCTGGTGAGACTCTGAGTTTGCCATGCTGCAGGTGTCTGTAGACCTTGCCAATGTGTGTTGTTGCGGTCTATTAACTGTGTTAACGGTAGACAACTGTCTTTGATAGTGCCTGTCTTTGTCCTGTAGCAGTCAGCATAGTAATAGCTGTACTCACAGGAGCCCGTGGCTCTTATCCGTGTCCTGACTTGATGTTCATGGCATGGCCCGTGGTAGCCCTAGCTGTGGCAACTTAGCGCAGATGTGGATCTGAAGGGCTTGTATCTTGGCTTGTAGAGCTGTGTGTGTAGTCACGTCTGTTACATGTCTGAGACAACCTCTATCTTGTAAAGTTGTTTTTTCACTGTTCTGTCCTAGGCTTTCAGGGTCTCAGTGTATTTTGACATTCAAACAAACAATTATAAACCCTCTAAAAAACGCTAACCTACAAAAATGTGAATAGAATGTGATAACAAATTAAGGTGAATAGCCCTAAAGTGATCAAAAATAAAAGCAGCCAATGGAACAAAAAAATCAACAGGCTATTCCAAACCTGTATAAGCCAAATGAACATACAAATAAAATGTCCCAGGCGCTGTGAATAAAGTCCAATGAACCCCAATACCGTGAGCTAATTGGGCAGTCTTTGGTAAGGCTTCCTATGCCAGATAGATGATCCTGATAGTTGGTGGACAGTCAGAGGTGTTGTCTGGTCTGATGTTATGATGTCTCTGAAATCATAGAGAAAAAAGGCAACAGGGCACGCACATGGTTGGAGACGGGGAAAGAATGTGGAAATAGACTAGTGTGATAACGTACAGGGTATTTATTAACACACAGGACTAATGAAAACACACTTACAATATAAAAGATTGGTAAGCTCCGCTCAAAATGCCGTCCGCAGCCTGTGTAGATCCCAATGCTGCTCAGGGAACTGTCGCCACGCGCTGCACTCGATTCCGGATCTCGAGTCGATTTTGATTAATTGCTTATTGCCACTACAATTTATATTTATCTATGTACAGGTATGAATTCCTTTTTTCATTTATGATCTTTTTGTTCATGTGACATTTGCTTACTGACGTCCCGGTTTCTGACAGATGCTTTATCCGACCACACATAATGCAGTTCGCCAGACGCATTATCTGATGCCGGACCCGCTTTTATGACATTCACCACCGCCGATTAACTTTGGACCCGCAATCCGATGGTCCGTTACCCAAAGGCGGTTAGTGGGACGCATTTCGTCGGACATTGCGAGGGCTGTCTGTATATACTAAAAAGGGGAGAGAAAGCACACCATATATACAAAACAATTAGCTCACAATTGGCAAGTGCGCACGTCATAAATAGTATAAAAAAGAAACTTCACCAAAATCAAATGACCAGGGAAGGAGATGAGGCACTACAG
This sequence comes from Ascaphus truei, assembly GCF_040206685.1. Classification (NCBI taxonomy): domain Eukaryota; kingdom Metazoa; phylum Chordata; class Amphibia; order Anura; family Ascaphidae; genus Ascaphus; species Ascaphus truei. The sequence continues at coordinate 65,149,586 of NC_134483.1, forward strand.
GAAAATGATGGGGACCTGAGATGGATTAAATACCCTTTTTTTCATCTTCCTGTAGTGCTGTGTCTGCATCTCTGGTCATTTGATTTTGGTGAAGAATCTTTTTTATATATATATCATTGTAAAATCTCCCGCGTCACGTGACCAGGTCATTTAAACGCACAGGAGATACCGGCACCCCATACGAGGTTGAAATTAATGCGGTTCTGCTCCAGAAACCCCCTGCTACAATACTCCATTATTAAAATGTAAATAAAAATGGTGCGATCGCCTGTAAGTACTGTGCAGGGATATGCAGCTCTCTCCGTGCAGTTCTTACAGGCTGTAGGAAGATCGCAGCGGTAAAACTTAGAAAAAGGCTGAGATAAGGTCACAGCTTTCTGATTCTTTCTAAATACCGTGATATCACAAATGTCAGACCGTGAGGTAGGGCCATGCCAAACCATTTGATTTGGCAGTGATTTTATCAAAGCTACAGAATGAGCCCCTATATCTTAGGGATATTCACATATTCAAAATGCAAACTGTGGAAGAACCTTATTTTCTGTGATTTTAATTCCTATAGTTTTCATTTGCAAGGTCAAAAAAAGCTATATTTCTAAAGGTGTTCACCTTACATATGCATAAAATCACAAACCTTAATATGATGAAAGAGAAACTTAAAGTAATGGTTATTCTTATGTAGCATTGCCCCCCCCCCCCCCCTCTAGGAGTTACACAGCCTATGCTACCTAGTGTGTGGTGCAATACCTGTTAGGGTCAGGAGAGCTGAGTCTGATCTGCGATGTAATGGAGATTAGGACAGGCTTAGGTTTGTTCTCTGGGTGTTCACGGCCTCCAGCCGTAGTGGGTTCCAGGGTGTCCAGAAGTCAGCCCCCAATACTGCATTATCTCCCTCATGCCCAAGGACTGATACTTAGACAGAAGTGTCATAACAAGGGTCTTTATTGTATTGCAGGCATCCACTGCAGATCTCCATACAGCAATGCAGAGTCTCAGAGTCCCAGACCTCTGGATGTGATGGACCCTGGTCTTACAGGGCCTCTGTGGCTGAATCTGATGTTCTCTCAGCCCAAGGCTGAGGGTGAGCACGCTCATCCTGCCATAGGAGAGACTGACAGCTCTCTGCCTCCTCTCTCTTCTAGAACAGGAATAGGACTCCCTCTCTCTTCCAGAGCAGGACTAAACTAAATGGGCCACTCGTTCCTAGGAGGAACAAGAAGGGGCGGGCTCATGGTCTATACCTATAACCAGTGGTTGACAAATCACCAAAAAATCTACTCGCCACACAAAAAAATCTACTCGCCACCTAGTACCAAACGTGTGCTGCTTGGGCCAATATTTACTCGCCCGGGGGTTAAATCCACTCGCCCGGAGCGAGCAAATGTATAGGTTTGTCGAACACTGCCTATAACAGATAGGCTTATACAGGCCATGAGTCACCACCTTACTTCTATCACTCATAGGAGGAGCATGAGGGGGATCAAAAGCCCACAGATTTAACCTGTTACTGCCTGCAGCTAGCAGGACTTACACAACAGGGGGAAAGACATGTAGAAAGAGACATACCCTGTTACACTTATTTAAACTGAACGACTAGAAGATAGGTGGCACAAATTCTACTGGACTATAGCTTATCTGTAAGCCCTTGGCCTCTATTAACATACAGTACATGCAAGGAAACACGGGTATATAATAACATTTTATTTAAATGTCCTGTAAATCATTTTAAAACTGAAAACTAAACTAAGTAGATATCAAAATAATGCATACATTATCAATATAAACATTAGGTCAAAGCAGAATTCATGGAAAGCCACTGACAGTATTGTACACTGAAGTATTTTTATTCTTATTGTAGCAGACTTTAAGTTTATATTATAAATACAAAGATAAGTGAGTAAACTGAAAAGGATAAAAAAAAATGACACTAAAAAGTTATATGCGGTAAAATATCCCTCTCCCTTCTTCTCTACTTTGAAAGAGATTTATATATTTCTGTGCAATATAGTTGAATTACCAGACTCATTTATCAGCCACTAAGATGTGAAACTATGGGGTGAGGTTAAAGTAGCACCAAGGGTATCTTCATCACTTCAATATCATTGCCTTAAAAGGCACTGACCAGAAGAAGTAGATGACCTCATTTCAAAATTATTATAGTACCAAGAACTCAGTTTCAACATTATAATTCATTTTCTAGTGGAATATTTCAAATTTATTATCAGTTTCCTGACATATAATTGCTAATCATTAAGGATAGCCACTTTAACATAATATGAATACACATTTCTCCATAGGTAATACAGCAGTTCCTGCATTAGCATTATTGACTAAGGTACATTAAACTTCTTCACTAATACTTAATGGAAGGTTAATGTAAAAGTCATAAGATTAAATGGCTTTTACTTAAAAGAAGTATATTGATTAAAATAACTTAGTGGGGGTTTTAAAGCTGTTGAAATAAAAGTAGTCACACATTTTATTATTTCATCCAGCATGAGTGCAAAATCTGGGGCCACACAGACCAATATTACTGGAAGTTATTGTATTAATTGTACTTGACGCTGTAATTATTCGACATTTCTAACAAATTGGTATTTTAAATTGAAAGGTAGCAAATTATTTGAGCTAATTTAGAGTTATGTTCATAACCTAATAATTACATATTATCACATTTCTTGAATGTCCTTCAGTTTTCATGTCTCATTTTCTGCGTGTTAAGTGTGTTAGATTTCTTTTAAACTTACAATATGTATTTAATTTTTTTTGCTTTATTTACTTATTTATTTTTCTCAAACATGAAATGACAATACCATGATGAGAGCCAGTTTATAAGGTCTCCCTGCTGCAGAACTGGGAGAGAAACTGTACCAGATTTGTCATGGAAAATTATTCCCGAAGCATTCTCTGATGCAGTATTGTTTCCTTCATTTATGGAGCAAAGAGACGTTGATAATATATCCCCCCATAATGTTTTGCAAATGCCATACTTGTTGTATATTACATGCTTTATAATGTTCCATGAAGAACAGAGTTTAGTATGTATGTATGTCTTTATTTATTTATATATATAGCGTCATTAATTTACATAGCGCTTCACAGTAGTGACAATCATATAAATAACAAGTAATACAAATAAAAGATCATGGGAATAAGTGCTTCAGACATAAAAGTAACATTTTGGAAGAGCAGTCCCTACTCCGAAGAGCTTACAATCTAATTGGTAGGTAGGAAGAACGTGCAGAGACAGTAGGAGGGCATTCTGGTAAGTGCATCTGCAGAGGGCCAAGCTTGATGTATCATGTTTATTGTATTAGCCACGGTGCTACTCATACGCTTCTTTAAGCAAGTGTGTCTTATGGTGGGTCTTACAGGTGGATAGAGAGGGTGCTAGTCGGGTATTGAGGGGAAGGGCAATCCAGAGGTGTGGGGCAGTCAGTGAGAAAGGTTTAAGGTGGGAGAGGGCTTTAGATACCAAGGGGGTAGAGAGAAGACATCCTAGAGCAGAACGCAAGAGTCGTGATGGAGAATAGCAAGAAATTAGGGCTGAGATGTAAGGAGGCGCAGAAGAGTGTAAAGCTTTAAAAGTGAGAAGGAGAATTGAGTGTGAGATGCGCGATTTGATAGGGAGCCAGGAGAGTGATTTCAGCATGGGAGACGCTGAGACAGATTTAGAAAAGAGTAGAGTGATTCTGGCAGCAGCGTTTAGGATAGATTGTAGGGGAGACAGGTGAGCGGCAGGAAGGCATTAATACTAATGAATGAGATGAATTGTAATTGCAAGAGATTATGGGGTAAATGTATCGACCGCCGTATGGGTTAGTTTAGGGGTGATCAACTCCAGGCCTCAAGTCCCCGCAACAGGTCAGGTTTTAAGGTATCTCTGATTCAGCACAGGTGGCTCAATCAGAGGCTCAGCCAAAGACTGGGCTTCTGAATGAGCCATCTGTGCTGAAGCCGGGACTATTTGAGCCAACTGTGCTGCAGCTCTGATATCCGGAAAACCTGACCTGTTGGGGGTAGGGGGGTTGAGAACTGGAATTGAGCACCCCTCTCAGGCTCCTATTTGTGTGACCTGCCTTCCTCAGAGGGGAAGGAACAATGCTAAATTTAGGGCAGTCCTACCCTTAAGTACTGCCAGGAGTCGGGCACCCCGTTGTCCCAGCTACAACAGGATGTACCACCCCCTGCTGTCACTCAAGCACAGTACCAATTATGAGGGGGTTTACTGCCAGCCCATTCAGCAGAATAGTAGTCAGGGGGGACCCGGCTACACACACATATTTCCACATAAAGTGAGAAGTTTCAGTTATATGAGTTCACAAGCAATGGACATAATAACATGTTGGCAGATTTAACCCAAATACAGATGTAAGTCTTTTAATTTAAAACACACAGGCCTATGTGGAAAATAAATCTCTCCATCAAAGAAATATTAGTTAGGAAGAAACCTTGATTTTTTTTTATTTTTTATTCTTAATGTTAACAATTTCTCTCAATTGTTTTTCTTTTTTATGGTCTTCTCTTATTCTGGTTATCCATTTCTTTGTTTGCTTCATATTTTAGCCAATTCTGCTGGTATGTGAAAGCATGTGAACTGTAAACTGTACTATTCAGTTAGTTTACTGTGTGAAGAGATAAAATGTGCTGTTATTATATTCATTATCAGACTCTCTGAGAATAGTCAATAATACTCAGTTCCATGAAGAAAAGTCACACAGAGGTGATAATAACCTTTTACAATACTGGATTCATTCATTCAACAACTATTGCTTCCTCTAACACAATTCAATAAACATTATGGGTTATAAAGTAGTTCAGAATAGGCACAGAAGGGATGCTGATGTTTACACTTGTTTGGTAATTGTTCACTGTTCCTCTCCACATTAGGCTCATTTTTCCAATTTTATATAGTCAATACATAATATTTGCAATGTTGATAAACTGGAGATGTGTAATTTCAACTGTCTATGAAATATATAAATATATATATATATATATATGGAAAAAAGAACAAAAAAGAAACAGGCGCACACCTAGTGCATTACCACAATAAAAATGTATTGGATGAACATAAAATCTAACAAATGGCCACTCACAAGGATACAGCAAATAAAAGCATGTATGAGATAGGCTCTCATGTGCCTTGCAGCTCATTCACCAGCGTCCGTCCGCAATCAGTGGCGTCGTCACGTGGATCAGCCTCGCGAACCGGAACCGGAAGAGGGGTCTTTCACCTTCAGTGCTCCACCAAATCGGTCCCTCCGGGAAACAGGCACCCCAGATGTATAATAGTACAAGGTAGCAAGCCGGGAGAGCAGCACATGGGAGCCAAGAGTTCTCAATCAACCTGCATCAGTGTTTGTGGGCAAATGGCGGCCGGACTCTAGCCACGCCCTACGCGTTTCGTCATCAAATGGCGACTTCTTCAGGGGATATATATAGCCATGTCTAGTCCAGAATGCCTCTCTGAGTCCTGTCATGTAAATCTTTAGTAGCTATATGCGGTGGCAGGCATTGCGCCCCCCCCGCCCTCTAATGCTGACTCTTTGAGTGACAAAAGTGGTGGTGACACAGGGTCTATGTCTCAGAGAGGAAGTGCTAAATTATAGAGAGTTCTCTTCCACCCCTTCTAGGGAGAGGAGGTGTGTATGGCTCCTGTCGGCTGGGAGTGAGACATGCCAGGCAGTCCCTCCTGGGTTGACTGAGAAAGAAATCAGAGGCCTCAATATTACTCTAATACCATGCCTCATCCTGAGGTCTGTGACCCAGATTAATATATTCTGCATCCGCTGTAATACCATCCACAGTGGATGTCTCAATAAATCATCCCTTTTTATTTACCCCTGCCTGAGTCTACAGTCTATTGGGCAGGGGTGTAGGAGAAGTCTGCTCTGGTGGGGTCTGTCTATGGGAACCGAAGCTGGAGGCACTGACACCCTCATGAGAGGAACCTAAAGATCACCAAAAGCCTGTCCTGTTGCCTCTCCTGGAACCTCACAGATATGCAGGCACCACAGAAAGCAGTAGCCATCAGTACATCTTCCAGAGAGAGGGGGAATATACATACATATAATATATATATATACACACAGTGTTCGACAAACCTATACATTTGCTCGCCCTGGGCGAGTGGATTTAACATCGTGGCGAGTTCCTATTGGCCCAAGCAGCACAAGTTTGGTACTAGGTGGCGAGTAGATTTTTTTGTGTGGCGAGTAGATTTTTTGGTGGTTTGTCGACCACTGTATACACATGTATATACACACTGTATACACATGTATATATATATATATATATATATATATATATATATATATATATATATACATGTATATACATGTAGAGGTATCAGTACCGTGTTAGCCGAGCTTCAATAATCAAAAAATAAATAGATGATACCGTTCTGTGGCTAACGAAATGCTTTTATTTGTGCAAGCTTTCCAGATCACTGATCTCATCTTCCGGCGATGTTACAATGAATGAAGTAAGCAAAAGCTATACTATAGACACTGTTTATAGTATAGCTTTTGCTTGCTTCATTCATTGTAACATCGCCGGAAGAAGAGATCAGTGTATCTCGAAAGCTCGCACAAATAAAAGCATTTCGTTAGCCACAGAACTGTATCATCTATTTATTTTTTGATTTTATATATATATATATATATATATATATACATATATATATATATATATATATATATATATATTATATGCAGAGGTATTTCCATTTGCTATATGCTTTGCTGTGGAGGGTTTTTGTCACTTTTTTTACTCACCATAACTTAACTAAGTATTGTAAAACCCATCCTGATTGCTTCAGCTTTGCATAGCCAGTGTAACTAACCCCACACTGATGAGACCCATTAAGGTTGAAACAGCTGTCTGTGGGTGGTTTTACTGGCTATGCATCTTAACCCTGGCTGTGCTTAAAGCTGTGACCATGCAGCAAGCTTAAGCCTAGAAGGAGCCATGTTTAAAATGGGTTTTAAGCAAAAAGTGGCACTGTGTGCTCATTTGCATGTCATTTCCCAGAATCCCTTGCTGCAGTGGAATTGCTATGTGCTGGGCGATAATGGTGAAAGGCGGGGTTGCAGACCTGCCTAAGACATGCAAATGAGCATACAGTTATATTTCCAACTTAATATATAAATTCAAAAGTTGTGGGGTTGAAACAACATGTGGTGAATGTGATTGGTCCGTGGGTCTGCCCACCCCCCCGCGACTGTCATTGGCCAAGAGGTAAGCTCCACTGTGACACACACATAGACATTGGTCCTTGTGTCCGCCCGCCTATACTCAGCCTCCCACACGACTCTGATTGGCCAAAAGGTACAGTGACATCACTGACACACACCTACTTGACTGTCACACACTCTCACTGACACACCATTGTATTGTATTGTATGTCTTTATTTATATAGCGCCATTAATGTACATAGCGCTTCACAGCAGTAATACACGTGGTAATCAAATAAATAACAGATAATATAAATAACAGATTTATGGGAATAAGTGCTTTAGACATTAAGGAATATGAGTCCCTGCCCCGAGGAGCTTACATTCTAATTGGTAGGTAGGAAAACGTACAGAGACAGTAGGAGGGAGTTCTGGTAAGTGTGTCTGCAGGGGGCCAAGCTTTATGTATCATGTGTTCAGAATATCCACAGTGCTATTCATATGCTTCTTTAAGCAAGTGTGTCTTAAGTTGGGTCTTAAAGGTGGATAGATAGGGTGCTAGTCGGGTACTGAGGGGAAGGGCATTCCAGAGGTGTGGGGCAGTCAGTGAAAAAGGTTTAAGGCGGGAGAGGGCTTTAGATACAAAGGGGGTAGAAAGAAGACATCCTTGAGAAGAACGCAAGAGTCTGGATGGTGCATAACGAGAAATTAGGGCTGAGATGTAAGGAGGGGCAGAAGAGTGTAAAGCTTTAAAAGTGAGGAGAAGAATGGAGTGTGAGATGCGGGATTTGCTCGGAAACCAGGAGAGGGATTTCATGAGGGGAGATGCTGAGACAGATCTCGGAAAGAGTAGAGTGATTCTGGCAGCAGCGTTTAGGATAGATTGTAGGGGAGACAGGTGAGAGGCAGGAAGGCCGGACAGCAGGAGGTAAAGTAATCAAGATGGGAGAGAATGAGGGCCTGAGTCAGAGTTTTAGCAGTTGAGCAACAGAGGAAAGGGCGTATCTTTGTTATATTGCGGAGGAAAAAGTGACAGGTTTTAGAAATGTTTTGAATGTGAGGGGCGAATGTGAGAGAGGAGTCAAATGTGACCCCTAGGCAGCGTGCTTGGGTTACTGGGTGAATAATCGTAGTTCCAACAGTAATGTGGAAGGAGAACCCCTGCGGAGTCCAAGGTAACTTTCAGCCATCTCACACTCTCACCCCTGTCTACACACACACTGCTCTTTCATCCATCTCACACTCTCACCCCTGTCTACACACACACTGCTCTTTCATCCATCTCACACTCTCACCCCTGTCTACACACACACTGCCCTTTCATCCATCTCACACTCTCACCCCTGTTTACACACACACTGCCCTTTCATCCATCTCACACTCTCACCCCTCTCTACACACACTGCCCTTTCATCCATCTCACACTCTCACCCCTGTCTACACACACACTGCCCTTTCATCCATCTCACACTCTCACCCCTGTCTACACACACACTGCCCTTTCAGCCATCTCACACTCTCACCCCTGTCTACACACACACTGCCCTTTCAGCCATCTCACGCTCTCACCCCTGTCTACACACACATTGCCCTTTCATCCATCTCACACTCTCACCCCTGTCTACACACACTGCCCTTTCATCCATCTCACACTCTCAGCCCTTGTCTACACACACACTGCCCTTTCATCCATCTCACACTCTCACCCCTGTCTACACCTCACACTCTCACCCCTGTCTACACACAAACACTGAACCTCACCTCACACTCTCACCCCTGTCTACACACACTTTTGCAGGTACAACTCTTGCTTACCCTATGAAGATTACTTCAAGGCTTGAGGCCCATCCAAGTTTCCTCCTGCATGGTGCTCCTCATGAGACCTCATAATGAGAAAGTTGTTGTTCACTCCACAGAGGGAGGAAAGAGACACACCCGCTTTTGGGAAAATGCCAGTATTTATATGCTTGGGTTGTGCTTGTAACCCTGCCACATAACAGAGCAGGTCTGAATACTGACAGGCCATCAAATCCAGCATGTGACCCAACCAGTATCCACCCCTCAGGCTGACACTTTCTGGCTGTTGCTAGGCCGCCCTTTGATACATCAAATATATCTAAGGCTTCAATAGCACACAAGGCCTATCTGAAGGAATTAACCCATCCACTGCCTGCACCTAACAGGACTTATACTGGTAGAGCCCAGGAAAATAAATAGCGACCGGAAGCTAGGCTAAGATAGGTAGATAGATAGATAGATAGATAGATAGATAGATAGATAGATAGATAGTAGGTTATGACCAGTAGGTCTTCAGACCATTTTCTTTAGAACTTACTTTTTTTTTTTACTTGTTCTGTTCCATGCTTTTACCCATAAAGTTTGATTTTTTTAATTTGTCTGAAATCTGTGAATTTGTTTTGTATATATTTGTTTTGCCAATAAATGTTTTGTGGAATGAAAATATTTTTACATTCACTGGAAATAAATAATCTGCATTATTGTTTATTTTCTTTTGCACAATATCGTAGATAGATAAGCATAGTAAGTAAATCTTTCCATTTTAAGTTGAAAAGTACAAATATTTCTTCTTTTGTCATAAAAGGAACTCTTTGAAGCAGAGATTTATGGAATACTGCATATCAAAATCTTGTGCCCAAATTACCACAGAAAAAATCTTATTAGATGATTTCAATGCCGTCAGAGGAATCTAATATTCTCTAGGCACTAATTACAACTGTACACTACACATTTGCATTGTAGTAAATGAGAAATAATTTACTTAGAAGGGGAAATCAAAGAGGTGGCAATAACAGCATTTTCTATTGTGTTTAACAATGCTGGTCAGTTGTATTAATGTTGAAATTTTTACATTAGCAAATACGATATTTCAAAGCAGGTTATGATTTAATAAATGCAATAGCATCAGACTTATCAATATTTTTTTGTTCTTTGATAAATATGGTATTGTTTTTTCCCCCAGTATTTCTAGAATAAAATGTTATATAAGTTAAGGTGGCTAAAAAAAAGTGACAAAAACCCTCCACCGTACAGTGTACAGAAAATAAAAATATCACTTGTGAGCACATTCACATTTCTAAGACAAGTTTGAAACCCTGCTTTTTCCCATTAGCTCCTAACATACTATGCTTCCACTGCAGCAAGGGATTCTGGGAAATAACATGCAAATGAGCACACCTTTTACTTCATGTCCATAGGGATCCATGTTAAAATGACATAAAGTAAAAGGTGACATTATGTGCTCATTTGCATGTCATTTCCCAGAATCCCTGGCTGCAGTGGAAGCGCTGTATGCTAAGAGATAATGGGGAAAAGCAGAGTTGCAGGCCTGTCTTAAACGTGTGAATGTGCTAACAAGTGATATTTTGTATTAGCATAAACTAGAAACTTTGATGACTCAAACAATTTGGGATATCGCTGATTTGGGGTTCGTCAGTATGGTAAATAATGCTTCCCAAATTCCATCCCTGGCAAAACGTTTTGCCAAACATAAAATTTCTCAGTAATCAAACATTTCACCATCAAATAGCAGCTCAGTCACACAAGTCTCGAAGTGATTTTCTATGCAATTTAATTTTGCTTAATATGGTCCCCCCAATCAAGAGCCTGAAATGAGAAGGAAAGTGTTAAAAACAATTGCAATTTAAATTGAGCTAGTACTTGGCGAGAGTTCTGCACATCTCTTGAAGACATTTGTTGTAGCATATGCCTTATTTGGTGTGTGTTCTGTTGGAGTAAATACATCCAGTAAAACATTCATTATGCATGGTGGACATTATCGACTGTCATTTCACAAATCAGCACAGAATGTAAACATTTCTGAAATAGTCTCTATAAAAACAGAGCTGTGGGATAACTGTAGAACATTTTCATGTGCCTTCATATAAAGAACCATTGTTATCATTGACCATTTTTACTTGTACTGTAGTAATAACAGTTTTGGTCTCTAGGATACAGAATCAGATATGATTGTACTTAAACAGAGTGACACATTGGTCAATACTCGTTTGCCAAAAGACTAACACACTTTTCCCAAGGTTATTTGATAACTCTCGATCGGCTACTGATTTTATTAGACAAATTCTAAAGATAGTGATAGCGAAGCAAATATGTACACATATATTTTCTTCTCAAGTCAAAAATCCATTGCAACAATTCAAATATTGCTGGATCAAAGGATCTTAATGTATGGAAGTGTGGATTAGAAATAAGCAAGTGATAATTTTTAGTAGTGGTATCAATACAACTTATTGTTTAAGTTTGAGAATATGCTACATTCTAGTAGAAAGTTAGGTGTATTTTGTTAAGGGCCAGAACTCAATCCTTATTTTATGATGTAAAATGCTAACTCTTAGGTATAAAAGGGACACAAACCACCATGTATGCATTTTCTAATTCTCTATTTCCTTAACCCTGGCTCTTCTGTACAAGTTGTGTAATGTAGAAAGCAAACACTCAAGGGAAACCATCAACTTCTGTCACTCTACTGCTAAATCTCTAACGCACGCCCTTATTCTTTCCTGTCTTGACTATTGTAACCTTCTACTGTCCGGCCTTACTGTTCTCACCTTCATGACCAGGGAGACAGCGAGAGAGCTCCATTCCCCTTTTCCCCTCCCCCAAATAACTAGGAACCCACATAAATAACAAACAAATAATGACAAAACCCAGGTCTGGAGGTACAAGGTCACAGCTTTTTATTTAACCATTAAATAATTGGATAATGGTCACCCCTTGCCAGACAGCAGACTGATCCCACGCCTTGCCAGCCAGACTTTATGTCCTCACCTTGCCCCTCCCGCTTCCGCCCCCTGACCGTGTCACCCGCTAGCGTGAAGGAGAGAGGCCAGGGGGCACCAGGTAGGCAAGGGAGCCAGGAGGTGAGAGGAGGAAGCCTGGCCCTTCCGTTCATATTAGCCCCTCACTTAGAGCTCACGGCTGCTATCTATCCTAAACGCTGCTGCTAGAATCACTTTACTCTCTCATAAATCTGTCTAAGTGTCCCTTCTGCTGAAATTCCTCCCTATTCACAAAATGCTTCCTATTCAATCCCGTTCACGCACAAAATTCTCCTCCTCTCTTTTAAGACTAAAACTCTTCTGTTCCTCCTTACATCACAGCCCTAATTTCTCACTATACACCTGTCCGACTTTTGTGTCTTCTGTCTACCCATTCTGATGTCTTCTGTCTACCCTTTTTGTATCTAAAGCCCTCTACCATCTAAAACCTTCCCACTCACTGCCCCACACCTCTGGAATGCCCTTACCCTCAATAGCCGCCTGGTACCCCCTCTCTCCACCTTTAAGGCCTTTCTTAAAACACACCTCTTTAACGAAGCAAATGGGAAGCTTCACTGGCTGACACTATACATCTCATATGTAGTAAACTTGGCCCCTTGCAGTCACATTTACCAGAACAACCTCTGTCTCTGTAAGTTCTCCCCACTTACCACTTAGATTGTAAGCTCTTATGGGCAGGGACTCCTTCTCCTATTGTTTTATGTCTAAAGTGCTTATTCCCATTATGTGTTATAATAGTATGTCACGTCTATAGTCAAGCGCTATCTTCCTGGATGGCGCTATATAATTAAAGATATACAGTGTGTCCATAAATTATTCACCCTATTATAAGCCTTAATAAATTATTATGGGTGAATAATAATTGGACACCCTGTACATGCATACATACATATATACATACAAGTATTAAATGAAAAGGGAGCTCATTTGCATAATAGTCTGTTATCTGTAGTCAAACCACTGTACTACATGATAAATGATAATGGAGAGTAGCCAATTTTGTGGTGCTATTGAACTGCACTCATAGTGAAGGGGAAGACACTGTAAGTGTTGCATTCATTTCCAGTCATCTACATTACCTGTACATTATTCTTCTTCTCCTGATATTGAAAAGGGTCCTAAATATGGACATGCGAAGGAGTACATAAAGTATGTCACTATCTAGCTTTTCATTCCTATTTAATAGGAATGTCCCTAAAGTGTTAGTCTACTGTCTTCTGAAGACTGCACAGTAAATTATGTTATACACACAGATAAACTGGTCTTATAACAAATGCTTCATATTAATGCAGGGCTTAGGCCAACGCATCTTCAACACTAATCTAGTTAAGAAACAACATTCTTGTGAAGGTACGAAAGCAAAATATAAATTTTGGACCAGATCTAAGCATGCTACACGTGCTCTGATATGTGAGATATATGTGAGTACCATGTGACAGGCTTTGAATGACGTCACATCCGTTCTCCCCAAAGCCTCTGTCACATGGTTTACTAGAGACAATCAGAGTAGGGATGTAGTTCCCACGCTCTGATTGGCTACCGTACCATGTGAGGCCAGCCATCTTATTTTTCATGATGTCGTCTTAAAGGCAATTGGAGCACAGCCATTCTGATTGGCTGGCGTCATTGCCTTTAAATGACGTTATCAAAATTAAAATTTTTCCCCCCAAATCATATGGTTTTCATGGCCCAATCAGGGCCGTGGGAACCATATGATGATAATGTGATGTCATAGGCCTATAAAAGCCCATGTCGTCTCATTTTGAAGGCAGACACCGAGGAGGACAGACCTCCGGAAGAAAGAAGAGGACCGGGGCGTGGCAGCAGACGGTAAGAAGACCCCCAGAAGACCCCAGAAGAACAAGAAAGAAGACGGAAGAACACAGATCAAGATCCCGTTGACGCTTTGGATTATAAAAAAAAGTCTTGGTTTATTTATTATGTTTTTTTTATTTGATGGGTTCCTGTTGCTGTGTGTGGATTGGTTCGAGAGCTTGGTGTTCAACGGGAGTCAGAGAGTGGGGCAGCTAATGGTAAGTTAACAAAATATATATATTTTTTTTAACTTTAACTGTTTTTGGTAATTTATTATATGTGATACTATTTGTTTCCATTATCATTTCTTGGCACTGTATGTATGTATGTATGTATGTATGTATGTATGTATGTATGTATGTATGTCTCTATCGATATATACATACAGGGTAAGAAATTATTTCGTTTGAAATGCTTGTTTTGCACTATTTAAATGTATTTTGATATGCTGCTATTCTTAAATGTGTGTAATGTAATTATTAATTAGATAGATGTAATTTTTGGTGTTGTATGCTGTACTTTAGGTCAGGGTGAGGCTTGCTTTTTTATGGTGGTTTTTTTTGGTACTACTATTTTGTCAGATGTTAACTTTGTTGGATAATGGGGTTGTTTAATGATTAAAATAGTTAATTGTGTAATTGATTTGGATGGTATTTTAATTGTTTTGGGATTTGTAATGTAATTAGTAGTCTGCAACACAAAATAGAGTCTCAAAAGCACTCCACCCCTACAGAGGATTCTTTTAAACATTTATCACTGTAAATATTTCACTGAGTCACAGATTATTATTTTTGATGCAATAAAATTTTATTATTTTTGTTTTTAACTGAATATACCGATCTGATAGCCCTTAAGGCAACAATAGCACACTTGTTTTGCTAGGACAATTTTGTCCTATATCTGTTAAAATAATATAATATTGAGTGCAATAAGAGGAATCTTCTTTATCCCTTTGGATAATTCTTGTGTGCTTCCAATTTATCCTCATGCACCTTATTATTACTACATATACAATTTCATTAAATAATATTCTATATCAGGATGAGCGGTTCTAAAACAATTTTTTGGTAACTGCATTTATAAAGTCAATATTCAGACACATTTTGGTAGAATGGAGAAAACTGCTTCACCACATGGTAAATGACACCGGCATCTAAGCTTTTACCCTGCTGGTGATGTTAGGTATACAAACAATGTAATGACATAGCGACACTGTAGTGCAGTGTCATCACAGACATAGTCCAAAACCAGTTCTCAATAGAAATCTTGAAGCATTAATTCAAAGTTTAAAAGTCATACAAATAGATCCAATACATTGTATATCAATCTCATATACAGCACTGTACTGTATACATGTAAAATTACACACAACCTTCTAGATGATACCTAAGATTACTATATTATTTGCACTGACATCACACATACATGTGATGCATAGTTCTCACAATAACCTATATGTGACATGCTTAGATACAGTCATGTGAAAAAGAAAGTACACCCTCTTTGAATTCCATTGTTTTACATATCAGGACATAATAACAATCATCTGTTCCTTAGCAGGTCTAAAAATTAGGTAAATACAACCTCAGATGAACAACAGCACATGACATATTACACTGCGTCGTGATTTATTTAACAAAAATAAAGCCAAAATGGAGAATCTATGTGTGAAAAACTAAGTACTGCTGTGGCTAATCTTATTCTAACACATCGCCGATTTTTCCCTGGCTTTTTCCTGGAATGCGACGCACGGGTCATGCGCTAGTCATGCGCGGTTGACGCGCAGTTGATGCGTTTATTGAGAATGGTTCGGATTTAATAGGTTGCAATTCTTCGCGTGCCCGCCAAATGGCAGATATTCATAAATTGTAATGCGCATGCGCTTCAGTAATGTGTCGACTTGCAGGTGTTTCGTTTAAAATAGATACCACAGTGTGCTATTGTAAATTGGCCTTGAGACTGAAGGAAGAGGTTGCAATAATGTATCAATTTAGGCTTTTCATATTAAAGAAAGACAAAGACCAGTTTCTGTTACAGTATTCCCCAGAGAGCCTCCGCCATGAGTGTTTAAGTGCAGCCCGCTTTCCAAAAACACGACAGAAGTTACGCGTATTTGATATGGGCCGCGATTAATGCATCAGATTATAAGATGGCAACAGTTGTTCAAATGTATCAGTATTTTATCGAAAACTATGACTTTTACAAATTTTCGCCAGCTCCTCATACATGGAAGCGTGCAATAAGGAACAGGTTATGTAGCGATCCCTGTTTTTATCGTATTGAGCCACAATTTATTGGAGGGTATTGGTTTGTATCACCGGCTTTTTCCTGTATCTATGATCATGCAGACGACAAAAGGCGAAAAGACGTGTTAAAACCAAAGAAGAAACGACAGTTGCTGCCAAGCAATCCACCAGCACCAGCCCCGGCTTCCAATAACGGTCCCACCGTCAGTGACAACCCTTGCTGTCTGTCCAGCGAGCCTGAGCCGGACTTGGCGTGCAGTTTCGATCAAGCTTGCATGTACCTAAGCAATTTCCAGCCTCATCAGCTGACTACAGGTGTATTAGTCCTGCTGCCAACTATCGACATGGTTGATCAAGAACACTGGACTGGCAGTGACCCAGCACCGGCGCCAGCTGAATGGGAAATTCTATGGTGAGTATTGTTGCCATATTATTTTCTGTGTTTTTTATATTTTGACAATACAGTATCAATATCGGCGCGATTCAAAAGTCAAGCGATTCTCCTGTAAGCAATATCATTGGCTGAGCGGCTTCTCCAGTACTGTACTGCAGATACTGAACAATTGGTGGAATGCTAGGCGCATGCGCATTGGAACCGTCTTGAAACGCATATGCGTGTCATTACATCGACGGTAGGCGCATGCGCATGTGAACAGGAGACGCCCCCTGAGAAAATTATTGGCGGGACTGGCTGGGAACGTCTTTAGGGGACTGGCCATTACAGTAAAACTTTTCTTTTTGTTTTTCCTCAGAAAAGAAAACGGCTAATGGAGGGATTTCGAAGGATAATATCGCTGTGTGTAACAATGCCTGCACATTGCTGAATCGGATTTAAAAACCCACGTAGCGGAGTCTACAGTTTAGTGGACGTTGTTATTGATTAGGATAGAATACTGTACCTGAAACAGATGCTGATGTTTTCCGGCCGTACAGAATACAATACTTTTTCAGTCAGTATGGTTTACAGTCACATGTTTTAAAAACAAATTCTTTATTCATAAAATATACAAAACGCAACATCTTCTTTATTAAAGAACGGCAAGTCAAAACATATACTGTCGGATGGTGTGCAAAACAGTCTGCACCAGTACAGTCCCCGAGGGAAGCAAACAGGCCCGATTTTCATCGTAACCTTTGAAAACCATGCCTGTTTGCGGCCCTCAGGGACTGGAATTGTGCAGGTCCTGTGTGTGTGTGTGTGTGTGTGTGTGTGTGTGTGTGTGTGTGTGTGTGTGTGTGTGTGTGTGTGTGTGTGTGTGTGTGTGTGTGTGTGTGTGTGTGTGTGTGTGTGTGTCTGTGTGTGTGTGTCTGTGTGTGTGTGTGTGTGTGTGTGTGTACAGCAAGTTAAAACATTTCTGTATAAATGCAAGTTAAAACTTAGAAAACATTTTTTTATTAATACAAGTTAAAACACACAACATCTCCTTTATTTAAATATAGCAGGTCAAAACATGTACAGTACCGTACAGTACAGTTCAGCACAACAGTATGGTCTGACCTGTGATTAAAAAAAATCTTTATTCATAAAATACAGTATACAAAACGCAACATCTCCTTTATAAAAGAAACATATACAGTACAGTGGGCTGGTGTGCAAAACAGTCAGTCAGGACTGCACCCCTACAGTCCTCGAGGGCAGCAAACAGGCCCGGTTTTCAGGACAACCTTGGAAACCGGGTCTGTTTGCGGCCCTCCGGGACTGGAATTGTGCAGGTCCTGTGTGTGTATACAGCAAGTTAAAACATTTCTGTATAAATACAAGTTAAAACACACAACAACATCTCCTTTATTTAAGTACAGCAGGTGAAAACATGTACAGTACAGTTCAGCACAACAGTATGGTCTTACAGTACCCGTGATTAAACCAGAAAGTCCACCAGATTGTCCGTCCATGGCCGATTCCTTGCATGGCGCAAAACACCATTAATGCAGTCTCGGATGCCTTTCATTACAGGATCTGTAATTGTATAAAAGCGCCGCATTTCATCCAGAATGGTCTTTCTTAAATTGGCAGGAAGCGCCTTTTTTACTTCGTAGTTCACTCTGAAGGCCCAGTCGCAGTACAACGAGTAGGGCACATGGTGCTTAAAAAGTAACAAGGCATACTTGTGGGGTGCAACAGCACTCATCACCCTATACTTCTCCCTCAGCACCGGTGGCAGATCGCACAGGCTGATGTCGGGCACCGTATCGATGCGAGCGAATGTAGGTTTTCTGAGAGCGGGTGTGCTTGCGGCGACGGGCGATGGTAGGTTGTCTGGGAGGAAGCTTTCATCCAGTCTTGGTCGCCGTGTTGTCTCCTGGCGTGGTCTTGACGGGGTTGTCCTGTCCTCCTCAACGGCATATATGTAAACCTAATCTTCTGGTTGAGGGGGTGCGCTTGGTGATGGAAGGGTGTTGATGCTCCCATTCATAACATCCATGCCACCCTCCTGCTCCGGCGTCGGGGAAACAGGGGCATGAACACCGAGTAAATTATGTATACCCGCTATGTCAGCCTCTATCTTCTCCATCCGTCGATCCATCCGTTGATCCATATGTTGCATCCGTTGATCCATATGTAGCATCCGTTGCTCCACATTTAGCATGGTCTCCAGAAGCAGATCTATCTTTGCCAGCACAATAGAGTTCCCGGGGATATCCACACTTATCCCATTCAGCATCCGGTCTAACGAGCTGCTTCTTGTGCATGGCGTGTGGACATCTGGGTGCATGGGTGCAACGGAGGATGAGATTAGGGTTCCATGGAAAGAAGCGGCAGCGTCGTCGAAGAAGGGTGGAGGAGCTGACCTGTGGATATCCGGTAGAGGAGAAGCGGCAGCGTCGTCGAAGAGGGATGGAGAAAGGGACCTTTGGATTTCCGGGCGAGAAGCAGAGTCGTCTAAGAGCAAAGGAGAAAGGGACCCGTGGATTTCTGAGGCACCAACAGCAGCGTCATCGGATAGAACTGGAGAAGATGGCCT
The DNA here is from genome assembly GCF_040206685.1 of Ascaphus truei. NCBI lineage: Eukaryota > Metazoa > Chordata > Amphibia > Anura > Ascaphidae > Ascaphus > Ascaphus truei. Next base: position 65,168,606 of record NC_134483.1, read on the forward strand.
GTGGGTTTCCGGGAGGGCGGCGGCAGCGTCGAGGACGAGGGGTGGAGAAGACGGGCTGAAGATTTCCGGGACAGCGGTGGCAGAGTCGTCGAAGCGTATGCGAGGAAGTGGTCTGTGAGTTCGATGGGTTGGCTCCCATTCATTTTGCGTCGAGAGTACATCACCGTATTTCTTCTTGACATAATAAGGCTGACCTCTATGAAAACCCTTAGCCTTTGGGGTCAGCAGAAGGTTTTCTTTATTGGCCTTAGCCTTTTGCTTTGGCATTGGCGTGGAAATGGCAAGTCGCCTTTCGCTTTTTCTGCATGACAGGCACGGCAGAGGCGAGTGAGTTCCTGCGTCCGTAGAATTGGGGTTGATCCATGGAAGCAGATGGCATAATGCAGTATCTGGACAAGGGCAAGTTCAGATAAAGATCTGGGAGTGGTGGGCTATGCAATGTGTGTAACCTTTTATGCATGGCGGCGAGGTACAGATGTTGAAAGTGGGCGTACTCTAATGTGAGCCATTACCGTATAAATACACCATCCATATTGTGGATTCACTGCACATTGAATACACGTCGACTAAACATCGAACATACATTATTGTGTTTGTATTTCTTTCTACTCGTAGCAATGGCTGTTAAAAAGATTTCCAAGGATCTCAGCATGCGAATTAAGGAGATGTACACGAGCGGACACCGAATTGCTGCTATCCAACGCTGGTTAGCTACTTCTGGCCTTGTTGTGCCAGCAAACGTGAGCTATCATGCACACAGAAAAAACAGAGAACGCAAAAGGGCACCAAGGGTAACTAACGCGTAAGTATATTTATACAACTTAAAATTAAATTTTATATGAAATAATGTACTGTAGATCTACAGTACTGTATCTAATATTTTGGTTATTTCTGTAGATTTATATTACAACAGTATATATATTTTGTATATTTATATTTATATTACAACAGTATACAGTATATATTTTTTAGATTTATATTACAACAGTATATATATTTGTATATTTAGATTTATATTACAACAGTATATATATTCTGTATATTTATATTACAACAGTATATATATTTTGTATATTTTTATTTATATTACAACAGTATACAGTATATATTTTTTAGATTTATATTACAACAGTATATGTATTTTGTATATTTCGATTTATATTACAACAGTACAGTATATATATTCTGTATATTCTGTATATTTATAATTATATTACAACAGTATATATATTTTGTATATTTATATTACAACAGTATATATATTTTGTATATTGCTGCATATTGATACTGCAGAACTGTGCTGTAATACTGTAATGCTGTACTTGTGGCCAACTTCACTGTAACTTACCGGATTGTTTTTCTTTACATTGTAGGGAGACAACTCTTCTGGTGCACAAAATAAATGAGGAGAATGATGGGAAGAGTGCATTAAGGGTCAAATACACTATGCAGGAAAATCACAATCTCACTGTATCCGAGACCAGCATAAAGAAGATGAGATGCAGCATTGGATGGAAATATGGACGTGTGAGGTTAGTACTGGATAGTACAGGAGGTAAAAGTGTTGTTTAGGAAACTGTACTGTACCGCTAAAATTATTTATTCCTTGTCATTACAGAGCGTACCCCATGATAAGGGACGTAAACAAATTAAAAAGAGTGGTCCAGGCCCAGGCATGGATCGACAGTGGGGAAACTTTCCAGGATTGCATCTTCACTGACGAGTCTACTGTGTCGCTGGAGAGATTTGCAAACTTTGCATTCCACAAAAAAGGTCGCATATCTCTGAAGCCGCGGCCAAAACACCCCATGAAGCTGCATGTGTGGGGTGCCGTCTCTAGGCGTGGACCAGGATGCATTGTCATCTTTGAAGGTAAAATATATCAAATATAATGTAGCCTTTTGCACTGTACTTTACTAGTGTAGCCTTACTGTATGCACTGTACTGTACTATTGTGCAGTTTTTTAAGCACTTTTCTTTTTTTATTATAGGAATCATGAATAAAGCTTTCTTCCAAGACAAAATTGTCCCTGCAATACATCACACGCGAGTTCCCGGATGGTCACCGTTTCTACCAGGACAATGATCCGAAGCACACCGCGTCAACAGCGCATATCCTTGAGCGCGGTATCAACTGGGTGAAGATGCCAGCGGAGTAAGTGCGGTAACCGTGTCTCATTTTTTCCCACTGTTTTTACTGTGTACTGTATCTCTTAAACTAATTGTCCTTTTTTTCCAATGACAGATCGCCAGACTTCAATCCAATCGAAATGGTCTGGCATCAGCTGAAGGACCATATTCGGAAAGTGGTGAAACTCTCCAAAAAGGACGAGTTGTTGAAAGGCATAATGAGTTTTTGGAACGATGTACTCACCGTGGAACGCTGCAATAAATATATAGACCATATTGCGACTGTGTTGCCCATTGTGATCGCGTGTAATGGGCAAGCATCAGGAAAGTAGTACTGTACTGTAGTATTGTAAGTACAGTATGATACAGGTAAGTATGGCACAGATTATACAGTAGTTACAGTTTTTTTCTTTACAGAGCCAGCCATCAGGTCACAGTACATAGTATTTAACAGTAGTCACAGTATACAGTAGTTCAAGTATAGACTAGTTTGATAGTATTACAGTAACTGCCTACTAACTGCTCAATTTTTTTCTTTCCAGAGAAAGCAGCACCAGCCATGTACAGTAGTACTACACATCACACAATGCCATAATACAGTACGCACATAACTGCATTAAATTTTTGTTTTCTTGTCGTTTCAGGAAAAAAGGTTGGCCTGGGGGGAGGTTGGGTGTTGTGTCCAGTCTAATCTGTTTGTACAGTCAAATGTACAGTATATAAACAGCATGATGTACACAAAACACAAAGACTGTATTATGTATTACTCATGATTATTTTTATATTTGTATTTTTTGGTTCCAGATAAAATAAAATATTTATTTATTTACATATATTATTTACATTCTGCTAATCATAATCATTGACAACACCCCCCCCACACACACACACACCCACAGTACACCAATGAATAAGAATGAATGACAAAACAACATGAATCCGTTAATGTTTTTTTTAACTCTCAATTCTCACAATGCTGTGCAAATCAGATTTACATTTCAAATTCAAGAAGGGATTTTCCAAAGCGTTACCGTAAACAAAGCCTAAAAGGGTTGGGGGGGGGGTTGGGTGAGTCATGTGCAGTAATCAGCTAGCTCCCATCGCAAAGAGGATTACACGCAGGCGCAATGAGGCTTTGTAGCTCGGCTATGGACGGATTAAGAACACACTGACTAACTTCAGAAAATTAACGACTCTGTGGAGGGTGGTTGGGTGACTTGTGTGCAGTAAGCAGCAAGCTCCCATGTCAAAGAGGATTAGAGTACACGCAGGCGCAGTGAGGCTTTTTAGCTCGGCTATGGACGGATTAAGAACACAATAGCAAGATTCAGAAAATGAACGACTCTGTGGAATTTCAAATCTTTGAGCTAGCCCTGTGTGCGTTCATGGGGGAGGGGGGGATACAGGGTACAGCTGCATGAAGTTCAAATATAAAGACATACTTTAATTTCAAATGACAGTTCATCATAATACACCCCCAAATACAGTACGTACAGTAAAAGCACACAAATCAACCATGTGCAGTCAAACGCACAGGGTCGCAGTCAAAAGCTACAGCACAGATTGAATATCGTAATACAGTAAGATGGTTTTTGCAGGCTTGTGGAGAAAAAAAATTACAATAAAAAAAAAAATTTAAATTTTTTTGGTCACTCACTCAAGCAAGCAAGCAGTGGTGGGCGAAGTAACAGGCACATGCATAGTAATCACCTGCTGTCAAGCAGGAATGTGATTGAAACCAGACACACGTTCAAAGGAATGGTGTGGGAGGGATGTACTGCATTGAAGAGAAGATAAGAAGTTGAAATACCCTGCAGTGCAGTTAATTATCCTGAGCGAGGGGAGAGCGCTGCATATGCCGAAATGTGACACTGTTACAGTACTGTACATGCCTATGCGCTTTCAACAATTTTCAAATGAGACATACTGTACAGCAGCACAGCACTGCAAATGCATGTATACTTTAAATATGCAAATTTACAATTACTGCGCGTGCACACACAGACTGTGTACTGAAGTAGGTTGAACTGCGAGGTCCAAGACAACAGCTCGCAAACGCCCCCCGGAGTTTTTACACAGCATTGCAGTATTGCAGACGGTGAGAATAAAATGCTAAATTCAAGAGCGCTAAAATAACGCAATTCACTTCGGGCGAAACAAACAGAAAACCGCACCTAACCGGGATAATCTGAGAGCCGCGGATCTAGCCGACTTAGACTCAGGTCGGCCGCCACTGTACACCCTTACTGCTTCCATAGGAATTAAGATGCTAAGTAGAAGACAGGTGTTGCTAATCAAATGTCCTTGATTAATTGATCATCAGCAAGTGTGACCAACTCTCTAAAAGCTGAAGTTTTAGCAGTTTTCTGGACTGGAACATTCAGGTGTGTGTTAACACAATGCCAAGGAGGAAAGACACCAGCAATGATCTTATAGAAGCAATTGTTGCTGCCCATCAATCTGGGAAGGGTTATAAGGCCATTTCCAAACAATTTAAAATCCATCATTCTACAGTGAGAAAGATTATTCAAAAGTGGAAAACATTCAAGACAGTTGCCAATCTTCCCAGGAGTGGACATCCCAGCAAATTCACCCCAAGTTCAGACCGTGCAATGCTCAGAGAAATTTCAAAATACCCAAGAGTTACATCCCAGACTCTACAGGCCTCAGTTAGCATGTTAAATGTTAAAGTTCATGACAGTACAATTAGAAAAAGACTGAACAAGTATGGTTTGTTTGGAAGGGTTTGCAGGAGATAGCCACTTCTCTCTAAAAGAACATGGCAACACAGCCTAGGTTTGCAAAGTTGCATCTGAACAAACCACAAGACTTCTGGAACAATGTCCTTTGGAGAGACGAGACCACAGCATATCAGCACAAACACCTCATACCAACTGTCAAGCACAGTGGTGGAGGGGTGATGATTTGGGCTTGTTTTTTCAGCCACAGGACCTGGGAACCTTGCAGTCATTGAGTCGTCCCCCAAACTTATCGCTATATATATATATATAAAATGTGTGTTATGGTCCTAACACTAGGCTAACTGAGGTAAATAAGGATTTTAACCAGTTAGTGTTAGGACCTGCAATATTATGGTCATGCATTGAAAGTGGCTCGCAGGCTTATACGCTTTGGCCAAAGGGTTAACTAAATGACCCTTTTTTCAAGAGATATATAGCTATTTCACTGTGTATTTTTGTCACATTGGATGTTGCTCTGGACTTCTTTGTTTCTTGTTTTATACAATTAGCCACGCCCAGTAGCACTCCTTTTGACACTTATACACATATATATATATATATATATATATATATATATATTGTGGCAATTTTTGGGGTGTTTCTGAGAGCTTGCTGGGTATCTGTGTGGATACAGGATGGCGGTCAGAGATAAAGAGACAGTAGTATACACAGGTGATTAGTGCATATATTGATTAACACAATATCTTCGCATGAGGAGGGGAGGAGGAAAAGGGGGGGTGAGGTAGGATGCAGATGACTGGTGGTAAATAGATAAATAATATAACAATGACTCACACGGCCTAGTGTGAGACCCTTCCCTCAGAGGAGGGTGATGGAAAGAGCAGCTGAATAAATGTTTCAGCAGTGAGATGAGTATAGAAATATATAAGCACAACTCACACGGCCTTGTGTGAGCCCCTTCCCTCAGAGTGATAATCAGAATGGTGTCCTGAGGAAACTGACGAAGCATCATTTGCGAAACGCGTAGTTCTCTGCCGTTGCTCGTAGTGTCTAGGATCCAGGCGGCCACCGTACTGCCGGCCAGATCCTCTGATACCGGTCCCGCAGTCGGACGCGCCCGCATGAGCTCACCTGCGGCTGTCACTGGGCTTTTATATTTGTGTAAGTGCTCCAAGTTTTTATATGTTATTGATGAATAAATCCTTTGATTATTGTTAATCCAGGCTCTGCCTATTTCCTGTATATTTGGGCATCTGGGAGAGGAGCCATCCTCACACTGCACCCATTGTGGGGTAATATTGATGAGACGTGCCTGATCACCCACCATCCCCTAACCAGATTGACACCATTCTGATTATCACTCTGAGGGAAGGGGCTCACACAAGGCCGTGTGAGTTGTGCTTATATATTTCTATACTCATCTCACTGCTGTAACAATTATTCAGCTGCTCTTTCCATCACCCTCCTCTGAGGGAAGGGTCTCACACTAGGCCGTGTGAGTCATTGTTATATTATTTATCTATTTACCACCAGTCATCTGCATCCTACCTCACCCCCCCCCCCCTTTTCCTCCTCCCCTCCTCATGCAAACAAATTGTGTTAATCAATATATGCACTAATAACCTGTGTATACTACTGTCTCTTTTATTTTTTGAGATTAACATCTTGCGCTGACCGCCATCCTGTATCCACTGCCGCTGTGGGAAGATTCTGGGTTCCATCTTCTTTCTGGTCAAACTGCAGAACTGTGACAAGGGCTACTATATATACATTTTTTTGGTCATCACACTAGCCCACCGGTGTCGTACTCTCACACGCTACACAAGGTAGGGAGAGCCCCAGCTTTTGCTTTTGTTCCATTGTGTTTGCTCCCTTGAGGGCCCAGCTTTGGCAGTTTCCTGGGTCCTCTATCCTGGTCACCGGGTGTCTTGTTATTAGCATAGCCAATGAGCTCAAGACATCTTTCCTTTGTCAACACAGTTCTGGCTTTGCGAAGGAGTCTCTCGGTCTGTCCCCAGAAAGGGTTTTTTACCCTCCTCTGATTACCCAGGTGGAGCTGGTTAATTGACTAGCTGCAGTTAACCAGCTCTCTGCTTGATTTCTCAGACCACTAGAGGCCACTTTATTTAAACAGGGATAAGTCCCTGTTACATACCTTCCCTGTTTGTGGGAAACTCCGGCTAACCACAGCTAAAGCCCACCCTTCCACTCTCACTTGAAATACCCGTGCAGCATGAATGAAAATGGATGGAGGAAGAGAGCCCTCAGTCCCACTGGGATTGGAGCCCTTTCTCCAGTTACCAATATCTCCTCAAGAATGTGCTTTAAATCAGCACTATTCAGTTGCTCGAGGAGGACTTTTTCCAAGCACACACTTTCTTCTTCAAACAGCTTGGTCACGAGTTTTCCCATCCGCCGGGCGATCTTTTCTTCCCTCGGTTTAGGGTGATCACCTGTATCGGGTTCCGTATACTGTACATGATTACTGGTGGTTTAACCTGGGTAGAGTTTTTATCCATTCTGATTGACCCCTGTGGCATCTCAGTTCGGTATTTGGCAGACTTCTTGTCTTGACGTATTACCTGTTTTACGCTGACCGATTTTTCAATGTAGGGGAAATCCTAAGTGATGTCTGGCAGGATTTTTATTTCATCACGGGTCCATCTGCAACAAGCACGAACCCCTCATCAGTAGAGAGGTCATTTGTGTTTGGTTAAGGATACTTACATTCCAGTACATCATCAGTTTGGTTGTGGTTTTACCTAACTTTACCCATAGCCTCCCTTTTTGGTAGAAAACTAGTTTTGTACCTGTAGGTGTGTGATCACCGAAACAGTTCTGCCTCATTCTAGCCAAAGACTGAATCTTTCTATCGGCTATTTTCATCGTGAGGAATATGACTTGGGTCATGTGGGCATGGACCATGACTGGATTTGTATTGCGCTTCTCAGTTGTAATTCGGTTCTTCTTTCCTGAATTGTGTGGAAAAACGATTGTAGCACTGAGACGGCATTGCGGGTGCACTTATAGCAATGCACAGCATGCTTGGTTGTGAATTATGACCTATATCTGGATTGAATCACACTAGCAGCTTCCTTCATTTTTTTGTAACATGTTTGCGGCAGACACTTCCTAACATTTGACTGTAGCAAAATTATACATTGCTTCAAATGTTCATAATTCTTTCTTTGTCATTGCATTCTCCATATGGATTGGAGAAGGCAGGCTGCTTTATTTTGGAGATTTAGCTGCCAAGATTTTTCTCTGTAGATAGCCTGTAGGGTGAGTGCTGCAGAGCGTTTGCGCCGATACCTTTCTCTTGCTTGGATTAGAGATTTGTAGTATTACTAAATTACTCTACTGCTTTTCTCCTTTTTCAACAAGTTTAGCTCATCAGCGAGAGAATCCTGTTTCTGGAGCTTGCTCTGAGTGTGCATCAATGCATTCTTAATTATATTTTGGAGCTCTGCGGATTTCTTCACTAGGGCTGTAGCTGCTTGCCTCAGTTTCTGGACCTTCTCATTCTGCCTCTTGCACCGAGTCACCTGGCCTCTAAGCTTGGCCTCCAGCGATGCTCTGGTGGTGTTCAGGGTAGCCTTCAGTTCCTTATGCTGCTCTGCAAGGACACACTAGATACTCAGTTGTTCCGGCAGCATTTGTACTTTGTTAGCAGCCTGCAGATTTTCTTCCTGCAAATATCGCTGTTTCTCTTCGGCATTCTGAATGTGCGTACACAGACCTTGCAGTTGGCTCTGCATTAGGTGCTCTGCTTGTGTGCGTTGCTCCAATGCTTCTAACTTTTCATGTTCAAATAGTTTCATCATTTTTTTATAGCTAGGGCAACTTTTCATTCCTATCACTCAGAATCAGAATTTTCTTCTTTCAGACTTGTATTTTCTCTTTTTACAGTCTATAATATTGAGGGCCTTTTCATAGTCCTCTTTCCATTTAGGCATTTCCGTGTTGAGACTCCCGGTCTCCTGGCATGAGACGTCTATCTCTGGGTTGATGGTGTGAAGCTCCTTCTGACAGACTTTAAGATCCATATTAAGACTGCAGATAGATTTTTGAGAGATGTCCAGCTCCTCGGCGAGTTTGTGAAGTTCATTTTTAGAGACTTCCAGTTTTGTGTGCAACTGCTGATCTCTTGGTGTGCAATATGTCCAACTCTGTCCAGATACTGTTGACCTCCTGGTATGAAGCATTCAGTTCTATGCGAAGAGTATAGAGAATACCTCATTCTGAGAGACTTCCAATTCTCTATGGCAATTGCAAACCTCTTTCTGAGAGACTCTAATCTCTTTCAGTGCCTCCTCATACTTATGTTTCAGGTTAGCAATGATTTTGTCAGATTTGCTCTGCTTTTCATCCATGGCGGTAATAATAGTGTTCCCCATTTTCAGCTCAGTTGTTGGGTCTTCTAAGTCACTACACAAGCGACGCTCCATGTTCATCGCAGTCCCACAATCAGTGAGAGAGGGAGAACACAGGAAAAGTGCAAAGGCAGCTTAAGGTAAATAAGAACTCCACAACTGTAAATTAGACATGATGACAATGTTTAGGGTGCTAGATCATAATAAGGTAATTACAGAACTATAAGCCATTCATTAACAGGGCGGGGGGAAGAGTGGGGTGTATTTGAAGGTTTAGTAAGATATAATATTCAAGACTAACTGTTGGATAAACAATTATTAATATTATGGATTTATTAGGTCTAAGTCATGCCATACTAACCTTATCAGTTTCTTTGATTAGATAAGTAGGAATTTAAACTAGGGTTATGTAGTTGATGTGGTCTACTTACAGTAGACTTTGCAAAAGATTTTGATACGGTTCCACATAACAGATTTGTGTATAAAATATGGGCATTGGCCTGGGTGAAAATATTTGCACCTAGATTTAAAACTGGTTGAAATGTAGACAGCAGAGTTGTCACAATTAAAACCTTTTCAGGTTAGGCTAAAGTTGCAAGTGGAGAAACTCAAGGTTTGGTACTGGGACACCTGCGTTTGAATTTGTTTTATTAATGACTGTAATGTTGGTATAAAAATCAAAGTCTCTATCTTTGCTGATGACTATAAATTGTGTATGGTAGTGCTATCAGAGCAGGATGTAATTTATCTATAGAAGGACATAGATAAAATGGAACTTGGGCAGGTAAATAGAAGGTGAGGTTTGATATACATAAATGCATACAAACTAAACTGGACAAAATTAGGTAAATCTTAGATGGAGAAGGATGTAGGCTTGCTTGTAGACAGTATTCTTAGTCATAGTGCTCAATTTTAGGAAAAAGCTCTAAAGGCAAATAGGATAATATCTTGCACAAAAACTGGTATGAATGGAAGCGAAGGCAGCATCATTTTGCATTTATATAAAACCTTGTTAAAGCAGCAGTCCAATCAACAGGTTTAAAAAAAAAAAAAAAATGGTGTGATGCAGGTGGTTTCCAGAGCTGAACTGTGTTGATTTCAGCTCTGGGACACCCTGCTTCCCAAGATACTTACCTCGGAAGGGGGTCCTAGTAGCCCCTCAGACTTGGTTAGCTGGGGTTATCAAAATGGCTGCTTAAATGTCCCATATCACATGGGCCAATAGGAAGCCACAACATAATCCCTTGTATCTTCCGATTGGCCCACATGACTCGGTTGCTTTAAACTACACACAGGTACTGGACATAAGTATCTTGGGAAGAAGGCAGTCACTGGAGCTAAAATCAATGTGGTTCAGAGCTCCGGAGATCCCCTACTTCAAACTTATTAATAAAAAAAAACCTGACACTAGAAGTGTTCCTTTAAGACCACACCTTGAATATGGAGTGCAGTTTTGGGCATCAGTCCATAAAAAAGACATAATGGAATGGGTAAAATGGCAGAGAAGAGCCACCAAAAATAAATAAAAGGGATGCAAAATGTGACGCAAGGAAAGGCTAATTACATTAGATTAATTTACATTAGAAAATTGGCATCTTAGAAAGAATATAATAACTGTTTAGTATTTATAAATATAATCAGGGTCAATACATGGAACTTTCAAGATAACTGTTCATCCCAAGGACAGAACACATGATACAGGGTCACTCCTTAAGGTTGGAGGAAAGGAGATTTAACAAAGCAACAAAGGAAAGGGTTCTTTACAGAAAGGGCAGTAAAAATGTAGAATTCATTACCCATGGAGACTGTGATGGCAGATACAATAAATATCATTAAAAAAAAAGGTTGGACATCTTTTTAAAGGAAAGGTATACAGGGATATACCAAATAAGTAAACATGGAAGGATGTTGATCCTAGGAGAAATCTGATTGTCATTACTGGAGTCCGGAAGGAATTTATTTTTCCACTTATGGGTCATAATAGGATAATGTTCCACTTATTTGTTTGCTTTCCTCTGGATCAATATCCTATAAATACAAATACAGTATAGGGTATCTCCGCTGCTTAAATTTAACATATGGTACAGCAGGCTGAACTCAATGTGTATATTTCTTATTCCACCTCATCTACTGTCTTACTATGTAAGTATGTAACCTACACAATATATACAATTTCCAGGACAAACACAGTTACTAGAATATAGTAACATCCTTCCTGTCCCTTCAGTCTTTAGACGAGTGACTGCTGTACAGCATGTTCCCTCACTCTTTATTTTCTACCTCGCAAACCTTTAAATGTGTTTGCTTAAATCAATACAATAAAAAATCTTGCAGCTTTTACAAATGTCAGTCTATGTAATACTTCATCTTATAGTGAATTATCTTTCTCTTTAATATCAATTATTTGAATACAGAACAATTTAATGACACCATGGCTGTGCCACCATCATTTGTCCTTGGGTAGTTTGACCCTTTTAACTTAGAAGTTCTACAGCTTCATGCTTTGCACAATAAATTTTCATCCATGTGAGCCTACTAATTGCACTCTTTTATTATTTCATCTTGTACATAGTCTATCACTTTTCTTTTACCTCCATTTAGGCATACATGTCTTATGTAGTGGTTTGCCTTAAATAATACTGCACAGTGCAGGGTTAATTTTTACTAGATATAAGCGGTTAGAAAGTACCTACAAGGGCAAATAGCTTTGCAACCTAGAAATTAACATGCTGAAAAATGTAATTAAGTCCATGCTGAGTTTCTCTTGGAGGCTTTGTCCCTACAGATAAAAGATCTGCAAATAAAGGATGCAATTTAGTAAAATATAGAAATACAATGTGAAATGTTTAAATGGGTATTCATGTAAAATATTCATAGAACATGTGCACATTACAATGAATAACAAAGTAGTTAATTGTTGCTTCAGGAATTTCTTTCTGTATACACGAATTTAGGATACATTCAAATGTGTGTAAAAAACGGTTACAAATTTTGCAATTTTATTTTGGCTTATACACAATTTGTAAGTATGCTATCAAAATATTTCTAAGCAGACTTTAAATTACCATAAATGGTAAAGTAGGTGTTGCAGTTATTTCTTATATTCAATACATTTTATGCTAAAATTAATGTTTCATATTTCCCCTATGTATCATTGCAAGTATGATGAAATTGCAATGATACATAGGGCAATTAAATTGTACTATTTATACCAAATAATACAATCTTATGGGTTTCAATGTTTTTTTTTTATTACTTTGGTACATCTGGTGAAGCAATAATGCTCCAGAATTGAGACACTTTTGCTTGATACATAACACCTCATAGACCCCAAATGCGTCAAAACAGATTGGCGCATATGGGGCCTTTAGTAGCATCTTTCAGAAATGCATATCCATGTGGAAACAGACCTTTTCACTTGGATACACCGGTCACCGTATTCTAAAAGTCCTTCTCGACTGTTCAAACAGCTGCAATTTCATTCTGGGTCTGCAAATCTGTGCAATGTGGCAACTCAATCTCGCAACTTTGGCAAATTCACTGGTATTGTAGTACCTCTATTAAGTCCAAAAGCAAAAATGGGTGAAAATAATGTACTCGCAAAGTTTATTTCGCCACCTCAAGACTGGTTTGAGTGCCCCAATAGATGCTAAATTGGCTGTTTTAGCTCTGTGGGGCAATGACTCCCTAATTTAATTACCTAAATTACCCTTTTCATGCCCTTTTCTAACTTTTCCCTGTACTTTCTAACCAATTATGTACTTTACTAAAGAATGATGCACTTGCTATAGGAATGAAAGGGCCAATGCAAAGCTGAGGGCCTTTAAATTAGATGGGGCATGAGTGGCCAGTAATGCCATTTCTATGTCGATTTGTTAATATAATAGTTTAAGTGTATGTGTTGTATCATTATTTTCTAACAAAAAAACTTAAAATCCCTTTTCTATAGAATCTACAATCTAATTTTGGTGGCACAGGGAGGCAAATGGTGATAGAATTAATTGTCCAAGGTCACACTTGAACCAGTCTCCCCTGCTTCAAAGGCAATGTCATTGGTTTCAACTAATTTACTTCTTCAGTCCATATATATATAGTGATGTCTGCATCATGTTGGGGTATCTTTGTGTCCCATATTAAGGCAGGGAACTCTGTAACTCTTTATACAGGGTTTATTTACAAAGGTTAAATAATACAATAACACGCCCACCGTCCCATTAAGGCAAAACAAATCATAAAATAAACACTCCTTCATAGGAGTCTAACTACAAAACCGCTTCAGCTCTTGCTAACTGGGTGGCTAGCTAAGCTGGTTACCACCCCAAAACATGTGCTATTATATATAGATGATATACACAGTATCTAGGCACAGCAATATAATGTCTATCTCTTATTTGTTTCTGTTGGGGGCTCGACCTCATGAAAGTTAAGAGAATCCTTCTTCTCTGTAGTTCCAATGTTATGGACAGGACATCCCTGCTTCAGCACAGTCTGCGTCCTTCATTCATCCTAGGATTAAGACCCCGGCAACCCAGCAGGCTCTGCTACACCGTCCAGCGAGGGGACTGTGCCAGCCTCTCCCTAGCTGGGAAGAACTCTCTCCGCCTTCTCTGGGGAAAAGTAGTCTCTCTCTCTATGTGCAGGCCACTTCCTGACTTTTAAAACTTCTGTTTCTTCATGAGTCAAGCCTGCTTAATTAGTTGCAGCTGCAACAAGCTTTCTAGGTGGAGGTTAACTGTTTGTACACTGGACAGCACCCTTACTGCACTATTCCAGCACCTAGAGACAGTGATTGTATCACATTTTCCCCTCCCCAGCACAACATTGTCCTGTTGCGCGGCCTGTGCACCACTCCTGTGCACCCACCACATTGTCGGAGACATCCGACATCCATCTCTTCTTTTTTCTTGCCTTTCAGTTGAAAACTTTTTCCTTTGGGGCAATTACTAGGCCTTCTGGCTGGAAGAATTGTACTCCGCTACCTCCTTGTCGTTCACTCGTTTGAGTTTAGCATTGAAGCACAGCTTTTGAAGTGCCACTTCTTGCAAAGTTCCTGAGAAGTCTGTTAGCACTTTCTGCCATGATGTTATCCCCTCTATGACCTTGACTGGCAGTTTCTGAAGATGTACCTCCATCTTCTTCCTCTTGTGTTCAGTCTCCCTTATCCTGCAGAAGAGCATTGACCTCATTTGTCAGCTCATTGTGCTCCCTCGCCAGTGACTGTTTGGCCATCTCTTGTGGAGACCATAATTCCACGTCAATGATGATGGATTCTGGGGAACTTGTTGCCGGTATGACCTCCATCACTTGGTTTTCAATGTTCTCTTCTAGAACATCTTTTCCATTCTTGTTACGCCCATGACGATCAGTGTCTGGTTCCACACCATTTAGCTCCAGTACTTCAACTTTTGCGGGATTCCCATTAACCCCAAGTGCATCCCATGGCGCCTCTCTATTACAGTCAGTAGACTCATAAGCTTGTGCCTTTCTTTCTTGATTCCTTAACTTACTCCGGCAAGAGTATAGCTAGATAATCTTTGAGGTCTTTCTCATTTTATGATCATAGATCCTTCCATCCCATTTTCATCTGAGACTGTATCTTTACAGCGGTTGCCCTCATGGCAAGAAATCCACTTTGGTCCATGTGGGAACTGTCACTATTTGGCCAGTATCAGCTGAGTGACAGTAAGTATAATGGTTACTTTAATATTATCTAGTATCCTATAATATATACATGAATGAATAAATCTTCATTGGATGAAAAATAAGTACATATACACACATTCACAGCAGACCTGTCCAGACAAAAAATGTGAATGTTTAGCTGAGTAGATATGTTGATGGCAGAAATTGCAGTCAGATTCTATTGACAAGAGGATAATGGCAATGTGCATGTGTAATGATACTATTGTAAACAGTCCTAGGTGAAGAGACACTGTATCTTAATAGTGTGTGACTACGAAATCATTATTGTAGCACTACAGACTTAGTAACTTGTATCAGCTGTTAGTCTCAGAGAGACTTAAACTCATGGTATTCTTCCAAAGTAAGGGGAGCACAAATGTTCACAGTGTTTCCATGTAAGAGATAAAGAGACACAACAAAGTGCAACCTATAATTTGGTAAATTAAATAATGGATACTGGGGGTAATTCAACTCACATTTTTATCCCAATCAAAAGTGCATTACAGAGACTCTAATCTCTCTCTGAATGGAGCAAGTGAAGTTGTAGACCGCAGGAAGGATCACAATGTAGATCACCCAGACAGGGTATTTTGTTCCCCTGAACGATAGTATATAAAAAGAGAGAGACTGTTATGGTGTAGTATATCTGGATAATGTATTCAGAAGCAGCAACAAATATACAGTGTCACTACAATGGTAATAAAGGGGTTTCCCCTCCTCCCGCTACCCACCTAGGAGGTCTAACAACCCTCCCCGGGGCAACTACACCCACTCCCCAGCCTGTCAACCAATTGATTGTCACAGTGGTAAACTATGTCCACAGTATGGGCATGGAATTCCACAATGGCAATGAATGAGCCAGCTACTTATAAAAAACAAACACTGAATAAAGTAGATAACATTTCAATTAAAATTTTTACAATAAACCAATTGATTGTCACAGTGGTAAACCATGCCCACACTATGGGCATGGATTGCAACAATGGCAATAAATGGGCAACCTAAAAAAAAACTAGCACCAAATAAAATACATGACATTTAAATAAAAGCAAACATTTGCCAAAAAATACATTGCTTGTCACTGTATTTATCTATAACCAGAAAGGGACATAGATAAACACATTGCCAGTTAATAGGCATCCTACAAAAAAATACACAATTAAATAAAATCAAAACAATGTTTTCTTACCTTTGTCGGGATTCACCCTCCTCATCCAACTGTGGCACCAAATCTTGACCTGCGAAGCAATGATCCTCATCACCATGATGCGCAGAAGTCCATGATCCTCTGTTAATTGCAGAGTAGTCTCCAGCAAGTTCTTTCTTCTATCCTTTCTTTTCATCCTTCTTTTCTTCTTCCTTCTCTCCTTGGTAATCCAATTGGTCCAGTAAATGTTGATCCCATGGCTTCTTGGACTCAAATGAGACACAGATGGCAGAATGAAGCCTTATATAAGGCCTGTGATGTCACATTTGATTGACAAATGATACACCCCCCAATCTGATTGGATGATGTACCATGTGATGGCTTCCATTTTTTTTCATGGTGTGACATCTTAAAGGGAGGGAAGGCAGCCAATCTGGAAGGATATGCTTCCCTCCTTTTAATATGACATCATCAGAAAAAAAATGGAAGCCATCACATGGTAGACACACCAATCAGATTGGTAGGTAAACCATGTAATACCTTTCCTTTTTTGGAGTGGTGACATCATCAAAAAAGGAAGGTATGCTACATGATTGGCTAGCTTCCCTCCCTTTATTTTTCTGGTGACATCATCTTAAAGGGTGCGAAGCATATCCTTCCTGATTGGCTGGCTTAACTCCCTTTAAGATGATGTCCCACCATGAAAAAAATATGGAAGCCATCACATGCTACATCATCAATTCGGATTGGGGGGAGTACCATTTGTCATTCAAATGTGATGTCAGAGGCTTAAAATAAGGCCTGCCATGTCTCATTTGATTAGAAGCAGTCTGATCAACATCCACTGGACCAATTGGATTACCAAGGAGAGAAGAAAGAAGCAAAGAATGAAAAAAGAAGAAAAGAAGGAAATAAGTTACTAGAGACTCTTCTGCAATCAACAGATGATCGTGGACTTCTGCGCATCATGGTGATAAGAATCCTTGAGTCGCGGGTAAATAGTTGGTGCTCCAGTTGGATGAGCAGGGTGAATTCCGGCAAAGGTAAGAAATTAATTGATTGGCTTTTATTTAATTGTGTGTGTTTTTTAGGATGTCCATTGACAAGCAATGTGTTTTTCTATGCCCCATTCCGTGTATAGATAAGCACAGTGACAAGCAATGCATTTTCTTGAAAATGTTTGCTTTTATTTAAATGTCATGTATTTCATTTAGTGTTTTTTTTTTTTTTTTTTTACATTTCCCATTCCTTGCCATTGTGCAATCCATGCCCATATTGTAGGCATGGTTTCCCACTGTGATAATCAATTGGTTCTTGGCAAATGTTTTTTTATTGAAATGTAATTCATTTTATTCAGTGATTGTTTTTTTTATATGTACCTTGCCCCTTTATTGTGGCAGTCCATGCCCATATTGTGTGCATGGTTTAACACTGAGGCTAATAATTGTTAAGGTGATTTAGGGTTTGCCGGCAGTAGTTAGTTTTTTTATTTTACTGTTGGCGCCCATGTGAAGACGAGGAGGATGAGGATGGCCTTCATCCTTGCAGGGGTAAGTACAACTTTAATTTACAATATGCTGGCTGGGTCATGTTTTGGTTATGTTTCATTTTTTTTTTTTAAACATTTTTTATTATCTGCGAGCACGGTTACAACATATAATAAAATGAGCAAAACATACTGAACATTCAGGCAACCATAAGCTCACATGTGTAACAGATGGGCCATTACTAAGCTCAAAATTCACAAACTCTGCCTTGTCAAGTAGCCAATCCCTAATGTACCTAGTCAGCACCACAAGGTTAAATGCTCCCACATCAGGGAGGTTCAGATCCCCCTCTTCTCTATTGGTCTGTAGCCTTTGTAGACTGACCCTGTTTTTTTGTTGTTCTAAATCAAATTGGAAAAAAAACTCTATGTATCTTTGTGATATCTTTGTTCCTTATAAGCAGGGGAAGTCTCTGAATTGAGTACAGAAGTTTTAGGAAAGAAACCATCTTAATTAAAGTAATCCTACCAGACATAGTTAATGGTAGATTGGTCCATCCTGTCAACTCTCGGTCAATTTTGTTTATGATGGGAATATAATTCAGTTCATATAGCTTCTGTAGGTTCAGGGGAAACTGAATACACAGATACTTAATGGAATCCTTAGAGACTTTAAATGGTGTTGGTGGGCCTATGAAATCTAGAGTGCCCATCCTCAGCCAGAGAACCTCAGATTTTGTCAAATGTATTTAATTGCCTGAAAAAGTTTGGTAGTTGTCAATAATTTGCATTATTAGCGGTAACTGATTAGCCGGATCTGCACAGAACAAAAGCAAATCGTCTCCATATAAAACCAAGTTTATTATTTGGTTCCCAATTTGTAACCCTTTAATTGATTCTCTCAAAGCGATAGTCAGAGGTTCAATAGCCATATCAAATAGCAGTGGCGAAAGTGGGCAACCCTGTCTAGTCCCTCTATAGAGTTTGAACGGTCCCGATGATTTACCGCTGAAAGAGTTTGAGGCACATGATTGGGCATAGATAGTTTTAAGGGATTCTGTAAAATTCCCTCTGAGCCCGAACCTCTCTAGGGTCTGAAACAGGTGAGGCCATGTTATCATATTAAACGCTTTCTCCGCATCCAGAGTGAGAACACATGCCAGTCTGTGGTCGTCAGGGGCAGAGGATGGTCCATTGGCCTCTCCATAATATTATAAAGCCATGAATAGTTTCCATATATTGGTGACTGAATGTCTACCCTTCACAAAGCCAGTTTGGTCTGGGTCTATCATTTCAAGGAGAAGATGTTTAAATCTGTCTGCTAGAATTTTGGTGAATATTTTTTAGTCAAGATTGAGGAGGGAAATTGGTTGGTAGGAAGCCAGCTCTTCCGGGTCTTTAACTTTCTTTGGGATTAGTTTGATTACCGCTGAACAAAAACCCAGGGGGTGTTCTCCTAGTGACATTATTTGATTATATACCTCTACCAGGTGTGGTGTTCTACAGTCATATACTTAAAATATTCAGCCGACAAACCATCAGGTCCCAGAGCTTTAAGTATTTTAAGCCGTTTAATGGCTCTAGCAACTTCTTCTGTGGTGATGTGGCTGTTTAGAATATATATTTTTTGGCTCTCTGACAGCTGAGGGATCCTTAAATCTCTCCAGAATATATCCTTCTGATAAAGGTTAATATCTGGATAATTATATAAGTCTGCATAGAATTTATGCAAGATATCTACTATTTTTTTGGTACAAGTGAGCCTAGTCCCAGTCTGGTCTCTCAAGGCCGCTATATGACATGTGGAGTGATTATTTGCTGCTAAGTTACCTGGCATTTTCCTGTCTTTATTTCCATAATGCATGAATCTTGCATTTCTATAGTTTTGATTCAGCAGTTCTCTTTTATGTAGTAATACCTCCAGCTCTCTTTTTTTCACCAAATACTCCTCCTTGTTTGAGGAATTGGTGATTCTTTGAATTGGAGTACGTTTCAGTTAATTTTTGGTTACAATAAAGATATTTTTCGTTGTGTTTTTTTCTCTGGTAAGATACGTACGATATTATGTCCCCTCTTTGGACTAATTAAGCTGTTTTCCAAAACAAAAAGGGGTCTCCTATATATTCTGCGTTATTTTCTTTGAATTGTGCCCATTTATTATGGACTGCAGCTCCAAAGCTGTCCTGAGCTAACAATTTGGAGGGGAACGACCATGTTCTCGGGACTATCCTATCAGGGTCCAAATGTATTTGGAGCCCTATGGGGGAGTGGTCTGATATACAGGCATTTACTGTATAGCTTTCGATATTTTCTGGAAAAGAGGGGATGAGACCAACAGTAATCGATGTATGACATGGAATTATGTGCACACGAAACACAGGTATAATCTCTTTCTAATGGGTAGAGCAGTCTCCAGGGGTCTACAACATTCAATTGTTTTTTTATGAAATGTAATATCCGACTGGCTTTTGATCTTATATTGTGTCCTTTTAGATTTGGTTGTGGAAGATGTTGACTTATCCAATATTGGGTCTTCTACTATGTTAAAATCTCCCCCAGTATGATTTTGTGATCGGTGGCTAGGGGTGCTAGGTTACCCAAGAGGGAAGTGAAAAAGGTTCTGTCATGAACAGTTGGTGCATATATGTTTGTCAGAGAAGTCTTAATCCCCCTTAATTTTCCCGAAATAATTATGAATCTACCCTCAGGGTCACACAGCTGATTTTCCAGTTGGAAAGACACCCTTTCCAATGAGGATGGCGACCCCTCACTTTTTACTGTTGCTTTAGTGTGAGGAAAAACACGATTGGATCCAGCCCTGTTTCAGTTTGTCATGTTCCATCTGTGTCAGGTGTGTTTCCTGTAAAAAGGCTATGTCTGTACCTAACCTCTTTAGGTGATTAAGTATCTGTCTTTGTTTCATCAGGGAGTTAATGCCACCCACATTCCAGGAAGTTATCTACTGTATGTATGTCTTTATATATGTAGCGCCATTAGTGTACATAGCGCTTCATATTAGTACTGCACGTGGCAATCATAGAAATAACAAATATTACAAATAACAGATCATGGGAATAAGTGCTTCAGACATAAAAGTAACATTTCGGAAGAGGATTCCCTGCTCCGGGGAGCTTACAATCTAATTATCTTTGTCATCTTATCTGGTACAGAAGAATACCGTGCAATAGGAATATTTCTGTGATTGATTGAGATATACTGTAGAGATGTGGATCTGCAGCACCTGTGAGTCGAGGTGAGAAAGCGGAAGAGAGCAGAGAAAATGGGAAAATAGAAAAACAGAGGGAAAAAGGCAACCAAAACAATAAAGAGGAAAAATTTAGATAACAAACCTGGGAGTCTCCCTGCCTATCCCAGTCATCTCAACGCTAGTCAGAACAAATCTATTCAATAGGTCTACAAATCATTTATATACTTTCTTAATTAAGGCTACATAACAGTGTTAAATTCAAGAACATTAGACAGTGTGACCACTGCCCACCAGCAAAAGAAAAGTATACAGAGCCCAGAGGAGCCTAGGGGTATCAATGAGTCCTTCAAGAATTCTGTTCCATAGCCGTGTTTTGTGTTTTTCAAATCAAATGCTCTGCCTCTTCTGGTGAATCAAAGGTTTAAACCCCATCATCTCGGAAAACTTTGAGGATCCCCAGGTATATTAGGGCAAACTTGATTCCCCTTTTGAAAATAGCAGAACAAATAGGAGTGAACTTCCTTCTTCTCTTACTGAGGACTACTGAGAAGTCCTGAAAGAGGAAAATGTTGTTTCCCTTAAAAAGAGTTCACAAGATTTTATATAGGCTCTCAGCATGGCCACCTTATCCTGAAAATCCAGCATCTTAATCAGTACCGGTCTGGGTCTCTATTTTGATTGGGATGTGTTGGTCATCCATCTTAAAAATCTGGGAGATTCCCTGAGGCAAATGCCAGGAAATCTGTTGTTTTGACCTCCTCAGGGATGCCTACAAATCATATGTTGTTTCTCCTTGACCTGTTATCCAATGTGAAGATTCGGGGGTCACGGCAGTCGCAGCGTGACACCCCCTTACCTCCCACAGCCCCCGCTGCCATGGGATGTCCTCGCTGCCGGTCCCTGTGGATCTGGGGCTTCCCCGCCATCCCAGACGGGCCACCGCTGCCCCGCAGCCTGTCCGCACTCTGGAGGCTGCCATTTGTCATGGGCGCGCGCTCTCCAACATTACAGAGCGTGCTCCAGGCGAAGATAATTTATTCACTGCTCTGGAAGTGAGACCACGCCCCCAACACACGCACCCAGTGCTAAAGCTGCTCACCTGTGTGCCTATCAAGTTAACCAATCCATGACAGCTCCTCGTGCTCCACCAGGCCTGCCTCTGCTTTCTATTGGTCAGCCGCACTATATAATGCCTGTTATACCACTTTCACATTGCTCAACATAGTTTCCACTTGTGGATGTCTACTTGGGTTTCATCTTCTCTTTGCTACGCAGGTTACGACGCGGCTTGGCTGACTACTCTCTCGGGCTCTCGACCCGGCTCCCTCGTGACTATGCTGCTTCTCATGTCCCTCGATCTCAGCTTTGACCTCGACCTTCCGGATCTCTCCTCTCCCTGACCTTGGCTAACAGCAACTACTACGTCTCTTCTTTACCCGGTACTGGCAACATGTTGGTGCCCAGCGGTAAAGAAATCTTTCCATATGACACTGCAGTGTAATCTTTTAGGGGTTAAGAATCCAAACTTTGTGTACAGTGACTTGTTTAGCTGTTACATTCTACGTAGATGAGAATTTACATTTGTGCTTTGCTGGCAATAGGGAGCGGGGGAGATATGTGCCCTCACCTTGCATCTTAATTTTTCTGTCCATTAGGCCACAGGTCATAGGTGAGCTGCCCGGTCAGAAAGAGTGCAAATGCAGCTGTGCCTGCTGTGTATTTTGTGAGGAAGTCATTGTACTATAGGAGTAATGTTATAGTTTTGTACGGACTTTTAAGTGGGACTCCTCCTTTGGCCTGCAGTGCTCTGTGGTGTATATGCAGCTCCTTTTACATGTTGGTCCCTCAGGACCTTGTGATGGGATCAGGCCTCTCACTCACCTCCCAGCAGCTGCATGTGGCCAGGGACGCTCCTAACGATGTCTCGTCTCAGCCCCCCTATTCCCAGGCTGCGCTGCAAGCACTCCTCCCGCCGCCGCACAGAGCTCCCACATGGATACGACCAGTGCTCTTCCCCGCAATCACTCACCTCCCAGCAGCAGGTAGGGGAGATGGACCCTCTGACTTTGTCAGGGATGTGTTAATGCAGTAAGGGAGCCTCTGCCTTACCCCTGGAGTTAGGCCTCATGGGATGTCAGTCCACTTCCTCTTTATACTATATTTCTCTGGGACTTCCCAGACGAGGGGTCACAGTGATAACACTCCACTCGTTGTAGAGCCCCCGGTCTGGGCTAGTCACTGCTATTTCTTTTAGCTTTTTAAGCCAATTCGTGCTGGAATGGCTGCAGATTCTGCAAAGGCCCAGATGGAGCGCTAGGTGCAAGTGCTTAGCTTGGATAACCGTAACCAGAAAGTCATGTCTAATTTTTTATTGGGCAAATGTGCTATTGGATAATAGGGATTTTGCCCTTTACTGTACAGTATGTCTTGGGGGTAGGCGGGAGGGTTTGTTCAACGTACTGAATTGATGTTTGTATTTAGTGTTTGTATTGTATTGTTATGTTTATTGGGGGTAGAGTTTATGGTTGAAGTGGGTAGTTGCCCCGGTGGTGGGTGGTTAGGCTTCTCTTTTGGGTAGTGGGAGGGGTTAACCCTTTCATTACCATAGCAATTACTACTGCTAAGGAAATGAAAGGGTTAACCCCTCCGGCAAACTTACTGGTAGTCCTAACCACCCACTCTGGGGCATCTAACCCCTTCACGCACCACCTCTAGCCCTATTAAACCAGGTACTCTGGCTTAACCCCTTCATTGCCTTAGCGGCTAGCTGCTAAGGTAATAAAGCTCTTTTATTTTATTTTTATAACAGTATTGAAGCAGAGGATCTCTAGCGCTGAACCACATTAATTTCAGTTTCCGGGACCCCTGCTTCTTGAGTTACAAGCCACATTATGGGTGTCCGATGGGCCATTATCGACTGATATGCGGTGCATCACGAACTGTCAAGGCATTACACACAGTTGACCAGCACATTCTCGCAGCTGCGTGACAGACCATAGCGCTGCATCTGTATGCGTGGCCTGAGTTTAATCAGTTTTTTTCCTAATTTTCCCCGCAAATTGTAGACTACCAACCCTTTTTCATACCCCTGGTACACGCCAGTCTTTTGACTGGAGGCTGTATGAGTTCAAGAAGCCTATTACTTTCTTCTATATGAAGATTGTTTCTCACATCCCATCATATCCTGCCTGAAACTGATATAGCACAATGTTAAGGGGTTCAATAGTCCCTCCAAATGCAGGATGGCCTTTTCCAATTATAGGAATGTAGCAGCTGATATTATATTCCCATTTTAGTACTTGGTCAACACCTGCCGAATTCCATAAACAATTTACACAAGTATAGTAATCCCCAGCTAAGGCCAAAAAAAGATGAGTGGCCAGATTACTCAACAATAATGTTCCATTCATACTTGATCAACTCCACAAAGATAGAGAGAGCAAGTTTCTTTTTATGACAGGCACCTTGGGTGGGTCCCAGGTAACTTTGGCCAACATTTATGTGGCAAATTCTGCTCAAACCCATTTTATAACATCCAGGACCAAAGAGGGTTTCTCATATTGGGGGGTAATTTTAATACTGTCATGAATTTTGAGATCCATAGTTACATAGTAGATGAGGTTGAAAAAAGACATAGGTCCATCAAGTTCAACCTATGCTAAATTTAGACAACAGATATTTTATCCTATATCTATACTTATACAAAAAGAAAAAGACTGCGCTCCTCAGGTGTATACTGACACTTCTATATATAAAAAATAAGTATGCTAAGTTTAAGTAAACAATAAGGAAATGGCATGAGACTAATGATGAATATTAATGTAATGGCTGATTGACTCACACTAATAAATCACACACAATGTGATAATTAATAAATGCTATATGTGCTGATGGTTAAAAGCTGCTGATAAAGATGCTATACCAATACATCAATAAATTACTGTAAATAAGCACTGAGTGTCATGAAGGTTCTATTACTACACAAATGGATACCCACCTGAAATAATTCTGTGAAACTATAAAAAATATATGAAAAAATGAAAAAAATATATATATATAAGAATAAAAATAGAAAAATGGAAAAAAAAAATGATAAAAAATCAACCAAACCAAGGGTCCATATATTAGGATCTGGCTGCTCTCCGCAAGGACCAACGAACTCCCAGAAATCTGCGAACAACAAGAAAAGAAAGCGCCCGATCCTAGTGCAGCATGAAAAAATACAATTTAATAAAAATAGATAGAACCAACTCACAAACAAATAAAAGGTAAAAGCATGTATGAGTATACTCATTCGCCAACCGCCCACGATATGACTCTGCTTGCACGCCAATCTCTCCTTCCGTGTAGTCCCAGCTCTTCTGAACCGACATCCGGCAGGGGATACAGGAATTGGACAGCCACAGTCAGCTACACTCATATACCCATTTGTCACTGCCTATATATCACGGACATTTGTGGGACACTGGAGAGGTGTTTCTGACTATCCCTTACCTTGCGGGGTCACGAGCAACAGACTTCACATCTGGATTATATTGAAAGTGTGGAGGACTTCCGGGTCACACTGTGGCTGTCCAATTCCTGTATCCCCTGCCGGATGTCGGTTCAGAAGAGCTGGGACTACACGGAAGGAGAGATTGGCGTGCAAGCAGAGTCATATAGTGGGCGGTTGGCGAATGAGTATACTCATACATGCTTTTACCTTTTATTTGTTTGTGAGTTTGCATTTGTTGGTTCTATCTATTTTTATTAAATTGTATTTTTTCATGCTGCACTAGGATCGGGCGCTTTCTTTTCTTGTTGTTCGCCTATATCTATACTTACTTATTTATCCAGAGGAAGGCAAACAAAAAAACCCCAGTGTTATATCATCCAATGATATCTCATAAGGGGAAAAATAAATTCCTTCCTGACTCCAAGAATTGGCAATCAGATTAATCCCTGGATCAGCATCCTTCCCATGTATTTTTATTTGGTATATCCCTGTATACATTTCCCATCTAAAAAGATGTCCGACCTTTTTTTGAACAAATCTATTGTATCTGCCATCACAGTCTCCATGGGTAATGAATTCCACATTTTAACTGCCCTTACTGTAAAGAACCCTTTCTTTTGTTGCTGGTGAAATCTCGTTTCCTCCAACATTAAGGGATGGCCCGAGTCCCTTGTACTGCTCGTGGGATGAATAGTTCTTTTGAAAGCTCCTTGTATTGGGCCGAATATATTTTTATATAGTTATCATATCCCCTCTTAGATGCCTCTTTGCTAATGTACATACATCTAATTTAGCTAGACTCTCCTCATTAGTTAAATTGTCCATCCCCTTTATTAATTTGGTGGCTCTTCTCTGCACTCTCTCTAGTTCCATAATGTCTTTTCTTAGGATTTGTGCCCAAAATTGTACTCCATATTCAAGGTGTGGTCTTAATAATGCTTTGTAAAAGGGCATAATTATGTTCACTTCCCTTCCGTCCATTGCCCGTTTGATGCAAGATAAGATCTTGTTTGCCTTTGGAGCTACTGCATGACTTTGGGCACTATTGCTAAGCCTGCTGTCTACAAGCATTCCTAAATCCTTCTCCATCAAGGATTCCCCCAATATATCTCAATTTAATTTGCAAGTCACCTTTTTATTCTTGCATCCCAAATGCATAACCGTACATTGATCTATATTAAACCTCATCTGCCATTTACCTGCCCAGTCTCTCCAAGTCCTTCTGAAGAGAAATGACATCCTGCTCTGATTCTATTAACTTATACAATTTAGTATCATCAGCAAAGATGGAGACTTTGCTCTTGATCCCAACCTTAAGGTCATTAATAAACAAGTTAAAAAGCCTTGGCCCCAGTACTGATCCCTGAGGTACTCAACTAACGACTTTAGCCCAACCTGAAAAAGTTCCATTTATGACAGCCCTCTGTTATCTGTCCTTTAACCAGTTTTCAATCCAGGTGCATAAATTATTACCGAGTCCAACTTTCTTTATTTTGTACACCAACCTCTTGTGTGAAACTGTATCAAAAGCATTTGCAAAATCTAAGTAGACCATATCAACGGCATTACCCTGGTCTAAATTCCTACTTATCTCTTCAAAGAAACAAATAAAGTTAGTTTGGCAAGATCTATCCTTCATAAATCCATGCTGACTATTACTAATAATTTTGTTTTCCATTAGGTATTCCTGAATATTATCCCATAATAAACCTTCAAATAGATCCCCACTATTGAAGTCAGATTTACAGGTCTGTAATTTCCCGGTTGTGATCTAGCTCCCTTTTTAAATATAGGCACCCCATCTGCTTTACGCCAATCTTGTGGTACTGAGCCTGTGGAAATGGAGTCCTTGAATATTAAATGTAATGGTTTGGCTATTACTGAACTTAACTCCTTGAGAACTCTTGGATGTATGCCATCGGGGCCAGGTACCTTATTTACTTTTATTTTTTCAAGTCGCTTATGAACTTCTTCCTCAGTTAACCAATTGTTCGTTAATATGGATGTTGTGGCTTCCTCCTGCGGCACTACTATTGAACTTGATTCTTCCCTGGTAAACACAGAGGCACAGAGATGGATAGATACAGTATGACTCAGTATGGGTCTCCAGATGGGTTCCTTTGCCTGAATTGGGCCCTCTGTCACAGCTCCTAAGGGACCTAATTGTTGTAGACATAGGCGAGTGTGATTAAACTTTTTTTCTCAAACCTTTATAAAACCTATTCAAGCATTGACATATTTGCAGTTGATGCTTTCTATCATCAAAGGTCTGCACCGCAGATATAAGCAATATTACTTTGCCAAACACTGTATAACAATCCAAACGATGTCCCCACTCACTATGCTCTTTCATTGGATGCTGAATGACTCTCTGCTGTGTGTGCTGAAGGTGCAGGGGAAGCTAAATCAGGAACTGAGTTTCAAGGGGAGATCTATGGCAGGAGTGAATCCTAGTGGCCAAACCAGCAGGCAGTAAGTGAAGATGTAATCAGGGTCAAAGGCAGGCTTCCTGGGCAGGTGCCAAGGTAGCACAGTCGGGTCACAGGCAGGTCAGAGACAGGCTGCAAATAGGTGTACACGAAGAAGAATCGATTGGTATAGGACAGCTGATTCCAGTAAAAAGCACCTTCAACTCGCCAGGTAGGTGAAAAAATTAAAATAATTATTGCACTACATTAAAAGCAAAAAAACAGATAAAAAACAGAACAGAAAAACCTCCCACGCGTTTCGGGCTATATAGCCCTTTCTCAAGGAGTATGGTTAGGGCTGACCATTGAACATATTAATATAGCCCCTCCTGTATACTCAAATGCACCTGACAGAATTAAGTGCTTACAATTGATAGCACTTTCACCTGATGCAGCAAATTGGGTGAGTCACATTGATCAAAAAATGTGTTATCTCATTCACTATAATGAGTTTTAGTCATTAAAGTATATCATTGAACCTATAACATGAATTTTCAGTGTATACTGTAGGTGAAACAGCTTTTAATAGGAATAATTACTTATAAGACCTAGTGACTCTATACTCTTAAAATCTAAATATAGATTAAATATAGTACAGATGCCAAATAATGCATTACTAAAAATAAGAATAGAGAGGTCATAGGGGACCTCTATAGAGAGGTTGAGATAAACACCTATGGACTCACACAACGACTGCACAGGTGATTGACATATAAAAGGCATCCTAACAGAAACAGATTGAATGATATAGATCAAAAAAAGAAAAGGGAAGAAAGGGAGGGGAAAGGGGAGGGAAAAAGGGAGGGGAAGGGCGGAGGAAAAGAAGGGGGAGGAGGAGGAAGGGGGTGGGAAGAAGAAGGGGAAAGGAAAAAGGGTGGAGGAAAGGAGGGGTGGTAATTGGCAAGTATAAATAACAGAAAATGAGAATAAAAGCAAACTAATCCTATAAAAACAGAGCTAAGTCTAAGTTAATAACAGGTAGTTCAAAATAAAAACTATATTTTGAGGTCACTTTAAATTACGCACAATATGAACCCAACTTATATGGAACATTAATTACAATCAAGAAATGTGAAATCTTGAGAACATTCTATATATAAAGGTATAGATGACACTGTGAATAATGCATAATAGAGTCAACAACCCTTTTTATTGTGTGTCAAAAAAGTCCCCTAAAATAGATCCATAATTAACATCCGTTTTTACCAATATAAATCTCTTTATCTAAGATTTAAACATGTAAGAAACCACAAATGAAACCACATTATCACAGACCAGATCTAAAACAATAGAATAAAATGTAGGTGAGGCAAAACATTGGATCTCAAAGAAAACACATCAGATCCCATTTTGTGTTTAATCCTTTAGGGATTAGAGTGTCCAAAGAGAAAATCCAATGCGTCTCTGTAGGAGGACATGTGCAGAGGTACACAATGGAGACTGTTTAAAGGTGAAATTAAAACAAGGCTTTATTGTGCCTGTCGCTTTAAACACAGCAAAAATCAACATAAGAGAATAAGCCAAACAAAAAAACTATCTCTGCTTTGGAGACTATCTACACATGTAGCTCAGCCCTCTCTGACTGGGTTGGTTAGCTAAGCTATTTACCAGCCCCAAATCATGGAGACATTTATCAATACACATAGACATAGATAATAGTCTTATACTAAAAGTCTTATCTGTTAGCTGGGCTGCTGTAGGGGAAGCTTCTCTGCTCTCTTGGTACCGCACCCTTGTGTACACAGGCAATATCAGGCTCCAAGTTCAGAATCTTGTCCCCTTTGTCTTGTGGTCAGCTTGTCACTCAAGACATCTGTCCTTCCTTGGTTAAGCCCAGTTGTGGACTAAGGAATCTCTGCTCTGTGTCCTAGTTCAGCTCAGGTGTGAGCTAAGAAGTCTCACTTCCTGTCTCAAAGGCAGGCTTTTTCTACCACCTGCAATCAGCCAGGTGGTGTTAGTTAATTGCCTACCAGCAGTTAACCACCACACTGCTGTATTAGAGGCACATTTGTGAACAGGGATAAGTCCCCTGTTATATACCTCCCCTGTTTGTGGGAAGCTCGGGCTTACCACGGCCAAAGCCCATCCTTCCACTCTCATTTGAGATCTTTAGTTGACTTGAATGAGAGTGGTTGGAGGAAGAGAACCCTCTGTCCCGCTGGGATTGGAGCCCTTTCTCCAGTTTATTTTTGTCTCCTCCCAAAGGTGCTTGAGATCAGCACTCCTCAGTCGCTCGAGGAGGACTTTTTCCAAGTAAAGTCTTTTTACCGAGTGCGCAGTCATGAAATTTCCATTGCGTCGGGCACTCCTCTTTTTGTAGACAAACTGTATGGCAACAGTTGTAGAGCAGTTAGGACTAGCCCTTTGAGTTTTCCGCTCTTGAAGCTGTCTTTCTGCACCTCCTCCACACAACGGAGTTGCCAGTTCAGCGTATTTGGGACTGAGTTGCACCTCCACTTCCCTTTCCAGAGAACATCCTATCTTTTCAGCTTCCTCAGTTTAGGATTCTTCAGGCTTTGATTCTGCACTCCTACCTCTGTTTGTTGCCTGTTGGGCAGCTGTAGGTTTGGCTAGTGCTTTCTTAGGTGGCTCAAACTTCGTAATCTTGTTTTGAAGGTAAGTGGAGTCCCCAACTCTCACTGTACCCTTGTCCTCACGGGCATTAGTTACTGTGGGATACCGGTGCTTGGGCAGAACCAATACCTTTTTCCGTATTGGAGGAATCTGTAAGTTACTGGTCTGCAGAGTCTCAATTTGTTTGAGTGCATCTTGCAAGTCTCTTCTCAGGGAATTTATCTGACAAACTTTGCTTTCTCTGAGTCTGTATCAGTGTCTCCTTCATATTCTGGATCTCTGTAATTTTTGTCGTCAAGGTTGCCGCTGCGTCTGTTTTCTCCTTGGTGTACTGACTCAAGGGAATGGAACAGTCTCTCTGTCTCTCCAGCTCTTACTCCAGTTTCTGAGCCTTCTCACGCTCCCTCTCATACAGAGTCACCTGGTATCGAAGCTCCGCCTTCAATGATGCTCTGAACACATGCAGTGTGGCCTTTAGCTCCTCATACTGCTCTGTGGGGACGTACTGGGTATTCAGACGTTCCTGCAGCGCTTGTACCTCTTTAGCAGCCTGCAGCTTTTCTTCCTGCAGCGTTTGCTGCTTCTCCTCAGCATACTGGAGGTGCGTACGCAGACCATGCAGTTGGTTCTGCAGTCGGTGCTCTGCTTCAAACTTTTCATCTTCCAAAAGTTTATTTATTTCTTTAAGCTCATGCAGCTTTTCATTCTTTCCCTTGACGTGTTCTGTCAACTCAGAATTTTCTTTTTTTAATCTTAAATTAACTCTTTTTTCAGTCTCTGTACTATTCAGGGCCTCCTTTCAGTCCACCTTCCATTTTTGCACATCTGCTTGGAGGCGGGCTGTCTCCTGGCGTGAGACTTCCATCTCCAGGTTTAGGGGCTCTATGCAGTAAGCGCCAAAAAAGTGCTATCGCCAAGGTTACCTTATCGGCATGATTCTGCCGATTTTCCCTCTCCGTATGCAATAAGTGCCGAATCCCTTCCGAATCAAGCCGAAAACATTTACTCCCACTCTGCCGATTTGCCGATCACACACAGGTGTATCGGCGTGCATGGCGAGGTGGTGTTAGGTTCCCCAATAAAACTTCTTGCTGAATCTGGAGACTTCCGGTGACGCCCTACAGCATGGCTGCTTGCTGAGAGAGCTCCAGGGACCTAAACTAACAATAGCACCTTACCCCAAACTCTCCTGGCTCACCCGACCATTAAAAGATAGGGGAACAGAGGAAGCATGCAGGCGAGGGCCAAAAAAACGATAAACCACGGAGTAACAAGATACTTCCCCCCTGCACACAAAAGCCCCGAGACGAGGATGCAAGATGGCGCTGGCCCACGCGGTTCAACCGCGGATGCAACCAGGCCCCGACAGCCCGAGGGAGATATTAAACCAGAGGATCATCTCTCCCGCTTCTACATGGAGCAGCTGATGACTGAAATGCACGCCAATCTACATGCCTCGCTGCAGAACAATCTAAAGGTGGTGGTTTCTGAACTTAAAAAGGAAATCTCGGGCCTAGCAGACCGGACGGCGGAGCTTGAGATCAAGCAGGGAGAAGACCGCCAAAGGCTGATGGAGACGGAGGATGAAATCTTCCGACTGGGGGAAGAAGTGGCGAGTCTAAAGGAAGAGATGGAGGATCACGAAAATCGTGACAGGAGGCAGAACCTCCGCATCCGGAATGTACCGGAGACAATACTACCCGACCTCCTGAGGCCCTACCTCACTAAATTTATCACTGAAGTCTGCGGGGAATCAAACCATAGCAATATGGAAATTGACCGGGCACATAGAGCCCTCGGGCCCAGATCAGCTGACCCTAATCGAAGACGCGACATTATCGTCCGATTCCACAGTAACAGCATGAAAGAGACTATCTTAAATGCTTGCCGAGCAAAGGGGACGGTAACTTTCCAAGATGAGACCATACAAGTCTTCAGTGATCTCTCAAAGACTACAATCACAAGAAGAAAATAAATCCAACTATATTAAAGTAAGGTATAAGCCCAAAAGGGGCCCTAAACATATACGTACCCACCTCCATGACCTCCCCTACCCCTCCCCTAATTCCTCAGTTTTGGGTGGGAAGGGGGGGCGAGAAGGGGGGGCAGGGGGGAGTGTGTGCGGGGGGGGAGGGGAGGGGTAGGGGAGGTCATTGAGGTGGGTACGTATATGTTTAGGGCCCCTTTTGGGCTTATATCTTACTTTAATATAGTTGCAACACAATCTTATCTTGTGGTACATTTATATCAGAGTTTTATCATTAAAACAAAGTAGATCCTCTGTAGGTTGATTTTACTGGAAATGCAAGAGAGGCTATGGGATAGGCTAAACCATAATTCTGAGTTAAGTTATGGTGAGTAAAAAAAGTGACAAAAACCCTCCACAGGAAAGCAAATATGCAAATATAGCTGTATGCTCATCTGCATGTCTTAGGCAGGTCTGCAACCCCACCTTTCCCCATTATCACCCAGCATACAGCACTTCCACTGCAGCAAGGGATTCTGGGAAATGACATGCAAATGAGCACACAGTGTCACTTTTTGCCTCAATAACCATTTTTAACATGGTTCCCTATAGGCTTAAGCTTGCTGCATGGTCACAGCTTTGAGCTGCAAGCTTAAGC
Source organism: Ascaphus truei (assembly GCF_040206685.1). Classification (NCBI taxonomy): domain Eukaryota; kingdom Metazoa; phylum Chordata; class Amphibia; order Anura; family Ascaphidae; genus Ascaphus; species Ascaphus truei. The sequence goes on from NC_134483.1 coordinate 65,201,495, forward strand.
CTATAGGGAACCATGTTAAAAATGGTTATTGAGGCAAAAAGTGACACTGTGTGCTCATTTGCATGTCATTTCCCAGAATCCCTTGCTGCAGTGGAAGTGCTGTATGCTGGGTGATAATGGGGAAAGGCGGGGTTGCAGACCTGCCTAAGACATGCAGATGAGCATACAGCTATATTTGCATATTTGCTTTCCTGTGGAGAGTTTTTGTCACTTTTTTTACTCACCATAACTTAACTCAGTATTATGGTTTAGCCTATCCCATAGCCGCTCTTGCATTTCCAGTAAAATCAACCCCACACTGATGAGACCCATCAAGGTCGAAATAGCTGTCTGTGGGTGGTTTACTGGGTATGCACCTTAACCCTGGCTGTGCTCAAAGCTGTGACCATGCAGCAAGCTTAAGCCTATAGGGAACCATGTTAAAAATGGTTATTGAGGCAAAAAGTGACACTGTGTGCTCATTTGCATGTCATTTCCCAGAATCCCTTGCTGCAGTGGAAGTGTTGTATGCTGGGTGATAATGGGGAAAAGCGGGGTTGCAGACCTGCCTAAGACATGCAGATTAACATACAGCTATATTTGCATATTTGCTTTCCTGTGGAGGGTTTTTGTCACTTTTTTTACTCACCATAACTTAACTCAGTATTTTATATATATATATATATATATATATATATATATATATATATATATATATATATATATATATATATACATAAATTAGTGATAATCTATGTGACACCTACTGTATAAACAGGCCATTACTGCCTCATCAACTCTTGCATGGAAGATATTGCATTCAAAGGCGAACATTCATAATTTGCACAAACACATTTCATTATGTTTAATTAAAGCTCTTTTTTCGCTTCATGTAGAATACTGAGAGCATAAATAGGAACATGTACCATATGGTATTTAATTGTGTTCATATGTAGCTCACTTCAGATTTGACTTTCGCTCATGTACCGGTGTGTGAAACCAGCTGCAATTAATATGTCATCACAGCATAGAGGAGAACACAGGCGGTGGGGTTGGGCACCGAGCCAGATCACAGGGTCATGTTACGGTCAAGTCTTGTGGGACGCCTTACAGGTGGTAGAAACAAATAAAAGGTCAGGGTGCTGTCACGTCTTGGGGGAGGGACTACAGTTGTTAGAAGCTGACAAGGTGAACCGAAGTTCATCACATTCATTTGAAATGGTAATTCTATGAAGAATTTCACCCACCAGGCCACTATATATGAAAACGTACGTTACTCATTCGTTCACTCATATCTTCTTTTAACCTTATAGATACGCCACATTATCACACCAGTAGCATCTGTGAGAGACACACTGCATGTGTTGATGAGTGTCAGCCACATTGTGTGCTACACCTGCTTCTCTTAAATGTTCACACACATCACTAAAAACATTCATTCACATTTCCACAATTAGGTACTGAATTATAAGCAGAGTCAACTTTGCTGTCATGGTAGTGATGTACATTATTATTGTTAGATTACTACACAACTTATGCAGTGTATGTCCAACAGAACACTTAATTTTAGAACGCATTCCTGCATGAACATTGTATGTTGTATGGTTTTTACAATAAATGTGCCAATTAGGTTCACATGTACATTGATGTTAAGATGGATAATGTACAGCTTGCCAGAAACATCTTGTCATTTCCTTATGTGATGCTGATATTTAGCCATAAATACTCCCACTACACAAACTTTATGTTAATTATGTACACATGTAAATAAAATTATTATGTTATTCTTCTATATAGTTGCTCCTGAAGCTCATGTGTCACCTGGCACTGAACATGTCTCATCACTTGGCTCATCCAGCTCATCATCAAGCATGGAAGGTGAGTGTATGAGGTGCAGCACATCTAATGTGTACATTTGTAGATGTTAATTTGCCATGCTAAATAAATGCCTTTCACATGTATTTAACTTCACATCAGTTATTGTAACAGAAGATGTAGTGTTTCCTGACAACATGTATTGTGTGTCTTGTAAACCAGTGGTTCCCAATCTGTGCACCCCGGCGCCCTGGTGCGCCGCGGCTTGCCTAGAGGGGTGTCGCAATTATCCTCCCCACCATCCCTCCGTCATCACTCCCCACCATCACTGCTTCATGCCTGCCGGGCCGCAGGGGATTGGCTGCAGGCAGAGAGGAAGCCGGGGACGGGGCTTTGTGCAGAGCACACGGTGAGTGTGTGTCTGCCTTCCTGCTCTTCTGTCTGCGCGGTGTCCCGTCCCCTTCTGCCCCGGGTGATAGGAGAAGGTAGGGGGGTGATAGGAGAAGGGAGAGGGAGGGGAGAGTTGTACATTTGCCTGCCCAGTGACTGTGTGCAAGGAGCTGCCTGCACAGATCTCCTCCTCCCCAACCTCCCCCCCTCACATCCGTCGCTGCCTCTGCTCTCCACTGCTCTTCAATGTGTGTATCTGTGTGTATTTGTGTGTGTGTATTTGTGTGTGTATTTGTGTGTGTATTTATGTGTGTGTGTGTGTATTTATTTGTGTGTGTGTGTATTTATTTGTGTGTGTATTTATTTGTGTGTGTGTGTGTGTGTATTTATTTGTGTGAGTGTATTTATGTGTGTGTGTGTGTGTGTGTGTGTGTATTTATTTGTGTGTGTGTATTTATTTGTGTGTGAGTTTTTTTGTGTTTGTGTATTTATTTGTGTGTGTGTATTTATTTGTGTGTGTGTATTTATTTGTGTGTGTGTATTTATTTGTGTGTGTGTGTTTTTATTTGTATGTGTGTGTTTTTATTTGTGTGTGTGTGTGTGCAGGGAGCTGCCTGCACGGATTTCCTGCCTTTCCTCCCCCCTCCTCCACTCCCCTCTGTCTGAGAGAGAGGGTGTCTGTCTGCGAGAGAGAGTGTCTGTCTGCAAGAGAGAGACAGTGTCTGTCTGAGAGAGAGAGAGAGTGTCTGTCTGCGGAGAGAGAGAGAGTGTCTGTCTGTGAGAGAGAGAGAGTGTGTCTCTCTGCGAGAGAGAGAGTGTCTGTCTGCGAGAGAGTGAGAGAGAGAGTGTCTGTCTGCGAGAGAGAGAGAGAGGGTCTGTCTGCGAGAGAGTGAGAGTGGGTCTGTCTGCGAGAGAGAGAGAGTGTCTGTCTGCGAGAGAGAGAGTGTGTCTGTCTGCGAGAGAGAGTGTGTCTGCGAGAGAGAGTGTGTCTGCGAGAGAGAGTGACTGTCTGCGAGAGAGTGTCTGTCTGCAAGAGAGTATCTGTCTGCGAGAGAGAGAGAGTCTGTCTGAGAGAGAGAGAGTGTCTGTCTGAGAGAGAGAGAGAGAGAGTGTCTGTCAGAGAGAGAGAGAGTGTCTGTCTGAGAGAGAGTGTCTGTCTGAGAGAGAGTGAGTCTGTCTGTGAGAGAGTGTCTGTCTGTGAGAGAGAGTCTGTCTGTGAGAGAGAGAGTGTCTGTGTGTGAGAGAGAGAGTGTCTGTGTGTGAGAGAGAGTGTCTGTCTGTGAGAGTGTATGTGTGTCTGAGAGAGAGAGAGAGAGTGAGGTCTGAGAGAGAGTGAGGTCTGAGAGAGAGTGAGGTCTGAGAGAGAGTGAGGCCTGAGAGAGAGTGAGGTCTGAGAGAGAGTTAGGTCTGAGAGAGAGTGAGGTCTGAGAGAGAGTGAGGTCTGAGAGAGAGTGGGGTCTGAGAGAGAGTGAGATCTGAGAGAGAGTGAGGTCTGAGAGAGAGTGAGGTCTGAGAGAGAGTGAGGTCTGAGAGAGAGTGAGGTCTGAGAGAGAGTGAGGTCTGAGAGAGAGAGGTCTGAGGGAGAGAGAGAGGTCTGAGAGAGAGAGAGGTCTGAGAGAGAGAGAGAGAGAGAGGTCTGATAGAGAGAGGTCTGAGAGAGAGAGGTCTGGGATAGAGAGAGAGGTCTGAGAGAGAGAGAGAGAGAGAGAGAGAGAGAGAGAGAGAGAGAGAGAGAGAGGTCTGAGAGAGAGAGAGGTCTGAGAGAGAGATCTGAGAGAGTGAGAGAGAGAGAGAGGTCTGAGAGAGAGAGAGGTCTGAGAGAGAGGTCTGAGAGAGAGAGAGAGAGAGAGAGAGAGAGAGAGAGAGGTCTGAGAGAGAGGTCAGAGAGAGAGAGAGAGGTCTGAGAGAGAGAGGTCTGAGAGAGAGAGGTCTGAGGGAGAGAGAGAGAGTGATGTCTGAGGGAGAGAGAGAGAGTGAGGTCTGAGGGAGAGAGTGAGAGTGTGTGAGAGAGAGTGAGAGTGTGTGAGAGTGTCTGAGAGACACCAACTGCGCACTGACTCTGTTAGGTATGCATATACACCTTTGTTTTTACTTTAGGCGCCGCGGAAAAATCCTGATCGCCTTGGGGAGCCTTGAAAAAATCCTGATTGCCTTGGGAAGCCTTGAACCGAAAAAGTTTGGGAACCACTGTTGTAAACTATCAGCTAGGAGTTGTGAGGTTACAACAAACTTTCATTCATTCTTCTTTCACACTGAGTCGAAACATCATTGTTACTTCAAGCATAAACTTATAATTTGACACAAATGAAAAATTATGGAAACATGTTATGTGTTACACTGTGAGAACAACTCTCATTATATTGAAAAACAAGTGAAAGTTCCATGGCAGTTGATAATGTCTTTCTTTATTTGTAGAACCAGATGTTGTCATTCAAGGACAAATTCACTCAAGTGACTATGAAGATGTTCCCACTCCTGGGGTCCCCTATTCCCCCTCCCCCCATCTACACCAGAGGATCAGTTCATTGATAAGACCAGACATCTGATGTAAGTGTGTTTCCTCTCCCCCTATTTTTACAAGATTTGAGGTACTCATATGTATTGAACTACCCCTGATTGTGGTCCCCCATTTTCTCTCTACGTTTGCATGTGTCCTGGAGTCACAAGTGGAACGACGCGCCTGAGGATCCCCCCCCCCTTTCCCAAATATTTACTATGCACTTAATTAACATAATGATGTTGCTAAGCACTGAAGTTAGAACTTATATTATTTTTTGGTTCTTTTCTACTAACATTATATGTATTGCCATGTGATATATGCAACCAACATTATCACTCAGCAAACACATTAATCTACTATATATTATAATCTCACGTGTGACTTGTCAAAGAATGTAAATGCTACATAACAACTTGTAGACATTGTATCTGAACGTACACAATAACAATAGGGAGGTGATAGAAACTGTTTAGTCGCGTGCATTTTATATTTTCACCTAAGTTGTAGTGCTAACCTAACATGCATGAGCTATTGAATGTTAGTTAAAGATCATTAAACCATGAATATTTGTGTGTACATTTTATTCACACGACTAACTATAGTTTAGTGTTATTAGTAAACGTTCAACACATACATAGCTAAGTGAGGCCGATGATAAAAGCAACATTATTATGTTTGTTTATATTATTTCACGTAGAAATACATGCATCACACAAAAAGTACAACACACACACACTGTTGCTGAAATGTGTGCGTATGCAAAAGTCCACATCATTTATGTTCCTATGTTGACATTAGTTATAAAGTATCATGATCATTATGAATAACTAACGTGAATAAAATAAAAATTATATTAACAACATTGTCATTGTGTTGAATGAATTAGGAAAAGTTGAGAATCCAAAGAACTATAGTTTGGAATGGTGTTAATATTTTGACACATGTTACATGTACGTCAAATCAACACACATCTTTCACTTATACATACACATCTGACAATGTAGTAATGAACATGAAGATGAAGTGATACAACAACTAATCACATACATTGCAATGTTAATGATGTTTAAAACATTGGGGTCTTTTCATACAAACATGCATTGAGTGTTACCATCGCTCATGTGCATCAATGGATGTTCTCCTCCCATAATCAATAGCTGAGCAGGGTTTATCCACTTTTCTCTCCCCACCCCTATATTCCATGAATGGATGTTGTTACGTTTGCTAAATTACATGTTATGTAATGTCCCTAATGATTTTAAAAGACACTGCACAATAACCACCAAGTGTAGCTAAACGCACGTACACAATACAGAAACGACATGTTTCAATTGTCACATCTTTTTCATTACGTTCTGTTTATACATCCTGTAACTATACCTGTATCGAGGTTTGCACATCTTATGACAGATGTGAATTGAAATACATACCATGAGCAGTCATTGAAGTGATATACCTTGAAAAAGAAAACATGAATGAATATAAATCTTTGTCATGACATGTTCATTAAGGTAAGCAACACACAGAATTGACAATTTTGTATGTGATATGAAACAACATCTAGAATACGTCAAATATGATCTGAAACACACAATAGTGTACACATCATTGTGACTCACATGTCACACTGCAAAAGAAACATTGTATGTAACCATACTGCACTAGCTATTGACTATGGACATTGTAGGTTAATTGTGTATGCATAACCAAAAAGAGCATGTACATAAAATATAGATTTAGTACACATTAATTCTTCACGCACACACAACACCTTTTATTGGTAAGAAGTATAATACAACATTTTGATGAATGACATACCGGTGCCAAATGCAATTGTCCACACAGCAGAGAAGAGAAAGGTGGGCAAACCATATTCATCTGTTTCCTAAGTGAATGGAATTTGGACAAATGTATTTATCATAACAAAGAATTAATACATCTATGTAGTACTATAAACATATATGTATTTGCTTACATGAAAAAAATGTGTTTATAACATTCAGACGTGTCTCAACACCACTGGCTGTTTGGTCAGTGTCAGCTGGTAAATTGACGGGATGCTCCTCCTCCAAACCTGACGTATGTCTGTTTATACATTATTGCGGAGTGCCACATTGTGCAAAATGCAACATGCAATTATAATATCAGACACTTTAGCAGGCTTATATTGAAGTGCCCCACCAGTTCTATCGAGACACCTAAATCTTGTCTTGAGAAGCCCAAACGTCCTCTCTATGACGGATCGCGTAGATATATGGGCAACATTGTACCTCTCCTCTGCTTCACATTGAGGGTTTGCCACAGGGGTCAACAGCCACGGCCTAATTCCGTATCCTGAGTCACCTATAATCCAACGTGCACAAATATGAAATAATTTGTGTTAACATTATTACATACAACATTTCCTAGAAAATCAAGAGTTGTTTGTTAACACATCATAATATGTACTCACCCACCAGCCAACAGGTCCAAAATTGCCTTCTTCGAAAGCATGGAAGACTGATGAGTTTCTCAGGATAGAGGAATCGTGACTGGAACCAGGGAATTTGGCTACCACATGCATAATCTTCATCGTGGCATCGCATACCACCTGTACATTCAGGGAATGGTAGTGCTTACGGTTGCGGTAAGCATGCTCACTCTGACTAGCCGGGATCAAAGCAACATGGGTGCAATCGATTGCACCCATCACACATGGTATCCCGGCTATGGTATAAAAGCCATTCCTGACTTCCAGCCACTCTGTGTGCTCTGTAGGAAAATGAATATAATTCCTAGCGCGTCTATTGAGTGCACATAGAAACTGGGTAAATGCCCGCGAGAATGTAGATTGCGAGACCCCGCCCACTATGCCCACAGTTGTCTAGAATGACGCGGAAGCAAGATAATGTAATGAGCACAGCATTTTAACAAGCCCAGGGACTGCACGACCTCTGGTTGTCACGAAATCTAAATCTCCCCGTATCAATTCATAAAGAGCTAAGATTGCTGCTGAACTCAAATGATAGCGACTTACAATCTCCTCCTCACTCATTCCATCTAACAGGGTTCTCTCCCTGTACAAACGAGGACGAGGCACAACTTCTCTTCTCTCTCTTCTCCTCTCATTTCATTGCCCTCTCCCTCGACCTTTCTCTCTCCTGTTCGCGTGCCTGTCCCTGTCACTGTCCCTGCCACTGTCCCTGCGTCTGTCCCCTGTCACTTCCTTGGCCTGTGACATCCTCTCCATCTGCAAGCCTCTTGTGCAATAGAATCTTCCTCCGTCTCATAAACATTCGCATCATTTTCAGGTCTGTAGCTGTGAATGCGCAGGTAATTGCCCTCCTTTAAATACCTATGTAATGATGTCAGGTGACTTGCTGAAGTGCAAGGTGTTACATTAACATATCCAAGTAGTTCACTCCCAACGTGTATCCAGTAGCAATTAAAAGGATTATTTATGTGTGTTCCCCAGGCAATCATGATATTTGAGAATGATGTAACGTTAAGCTTTGTACAAGCATTTATTGTCAAGTATTTCTGGAATGTGTAATGCATGTACCACTTCTGAACGCAACACTCAGTCATCTAATTAGGATACAACCATGACATTGACGTTGAGAAACTACGTTGCAACATGTATAATTTGGCATGTTATTGTCACCTGTTCACATGAAGTAATTGTTAAATGCATATGCATAATTTAATGCCATCAGGATCCTTGCTATTGATTCATTTTACATCGTGTAAAAATGAGTAACTATTATAGGTCCTATGGAAGAACGTGCAATTTCGGGCTTCAAGATAAATCAGTCTAAGGGCTTGATGCAATAAGCACCGAAAAAGCACTATCGACAGGGGTTCAATATCGGCATGATTTCGGCGTGTTGCCCTCACAGTATGCAGGAAGGGCCGAATACCTGGCGAATCACTGCAAAAGCAACACGCCGAGTAGCCGGTGGTGAGACAGTCTGTCTGCCGATAAACTTGCGATACGCCATCCCCTGCCGAGATGTGTCTGCAGCAGAGAGAGATCCGCCGCTCTCTCTGCGCAAACATCGGCAAAATAAAAAGTATTTGCAATCAATTTTTATTCATAGTGTAGATGGGCAGGGGGTCCAGAGCTGAACCGCATTGGTTTCGGGTCCGGGGACCCTGCTTCCTGAGATACAGGCCCCTTTATGAGGTGCCGGTATCCCTCTGCATTTAAATGTCCCGATCACGTGACCGCGGACCGTAAACAAAGCAGAGGGATACCGGCACCCCATAAAGGGGCCTGTATCTCTGGAAGCAGGGTGTCCCCAGACCTAAAACCAAAGCGGTTCAGCTCCGGAGACCTTCTGCACATCTACACTATGAGTAAAACACACATAAAGAATAATTCCTTACATTTGTGGCTATCTGCTATGGTAATGAAGCAGCATTATTGTATTTTTAATAATAGTGTACGGGAGCAGGGGGTCCCCTGAGCTGAACCGCATTGATTTGTGGATTGGGGACCCCCTGCTTCCCGAGTTACAGGCCCCGGAAGAGGTCATCGGGTGCCAGTGTCACCGCTATCTTTATAGCATCCCATACGCGACGTGCCCGCTATAAAGATGGAGGCGACACTGGCACCGATGCCCCAAACCGGGGCCTGTAACTCGGGAAGCAGGGGGTCCCTGAGCCAGAAATAAATGCGGTTCAGCTCAGGTGACCCCCAGCTCCAATATTATTAAAATACATTAATGCTGCTTCATTAACATAGCGGCTATCCACTAAGGCAATGAAGGAGTTAAGGCATAATAGCATGTTTATTGGGGACAATTGCCCCAATAAACATTGCAATAAACAACATACACCCCCTGTTCCCCCAACAACCCCTATACCCTCAGTACATATATTACATTTTTGGGATGCACAGCAATGATATTATAGGCCGGCGGTGACCCTCAGGTGTTCCCCGCAGGCCTGCAGTACCAATTCTGTACCCCCCCACCAAATTAAAAAACATAAATACTTTAAAATAAATACAACCCCCCCCTAACACATACAGTATAGTAATGTGCAAAATTGCTATTATCCACATATGGATAATAGTGAATTTGCCCATTTAAAATACATAAAGCACAATAAATACAAAAAATACATATAGCACTCACCCATGTCCGGCTGCCACGATGAAGGCAATCCTCATCTTCAACACCGTCCATGGCCCCCTCCGATGCTGCAAAACTTAAACAAGAATAACAAAAGTTAATGTAATATCCCCTAACCCCTTAATCACCCCTTAATCGGTTATTAACCTCTACAGTCATTAAGGGGTTAACCCACCCTCACCCACCACTCAGGAGGCCTATTCACCCTCCCCAACTACCCCAACCCCGTGAGGCCTAACCACCCTCACACACTACCCAGGCGGGAGGCCTACCCACATACCCTTGGGGCTAATACCCGCTTCTCCCACCCCCAGTACCCACAAGAAAAACAATACACAGCCCCACAATAAACAACATTATATTTATTAAATACATAACCCACCCCCTGTGCCCCCCCATAAATACATGATTTATTTTTTTACATACAGGGTTAATACCCCAGACCCACGGGAGTCCCTGGTGGCCCTGACGGGTGTCCGTAAGCCTCACAGTATCCCAGCACAAGGTTTCAAACAGGGTCTGGAGGCCTACAGATGGTCCCCACCAGGGTTCGACAAACCTATACATTTGCTCGCCCCAGGCGAGTGGAGTTAACCCCCGGGTGAGTAAATATTGGCCCAAGCAGCACACGTTTGGTACTAGGTGGCGAGTAGATTTTTTTGTGTGGCGAGTAGATTTTTTGGTGATTTGTCAACCACAGTATATATATATTTATTGTGGGGCTGGTGTGTGTGTATTGTTTTTATTGTGGGTAGCGGGGGTGGGCAAAGTGGGTATTAGCCCCAATGGTGGGTGTTTAGTGCTTGCGGTGGGCTTAACCCCGTCATGACCGTAGCGGTATTAACCGCTAAGGTAATGAAGGGGTTAAGTCCACCCGCAACCCCCCGCAAGCCCTAAACAGCCACCAAGGGCCAAATACCCCCTTCACCCACCCCCGCTACCCACAATAAACCTGGCACGGCTGGTTAACCCCTTCATTGCCTTATCGGTTAGCCGCTAAGGTAATGAAGTGGGCTTTAAATGCATTTATCATTCCTTTGATGCATGCCGGGGGGCTCCGGTGCTGGTATTAATGGGTATCAGCTCCGGAGACTCCCGGCATCAATCCCAGGCATGAAAAGGCCTTTTCGGCGCTTACTGCATGAGGCCCTAAGTCCATAGCTATTGGCATTAACCTTAACAAACATTTGATTAAGCTCCCAAAACTAAACTTGTATTTTTCATGGGCCCCTAATACCTGCCTTATATGGGAGTCTTGTCCCTATACACTATTACTGCCTCTACAGCGTAAATTAGCCCAAAATGATCTTGACCCTGAAAAAGAACCCAGTTGCCTTGGGGATATATTGTATTTCCTGGGTGGGCATAGTAATTTCTGTTAAGATGAAACTTTAACTCATTATCATGTACTTGTTCAGAAACTTTCCAAACTAGGTCCCAGCTTTGAGAGTGTGAGTTTTCCCTCTGTCATTCTGAGTTATCTATAAACGTACCTCTTTGACCATCTGCACTATTGTATGTTTTTCTTGCCTTTTATACTGATGCTTTGAATTTGCTTTTTGAAGACAACTTTAACCCATTCCCTTCAACGATTGATATATGCCTGATTAATTAATTCAAATTGTGAGTGCAATTTCTATTCTGCTAAACTCGATCTACATTGAGAAAACAAGATAGCCCTATTGTGTTTTTTCTTTCTTTTCCCCCCCCCTTTCGGTATCTGCACGCCTAAGGTTTTTTCTGAAGATTCCTATGTACAGTAAAAACTTTAAATATCTAAATAAGCGCCGGCATCGTCAAATATTACTGTATTTTTTTCCCCGGTGCACAGAAATGGACTGTGTATAGATATTAATGGTATGCACTAAAAATATGTTTTTTCCAAAAAGGAGAAAGTGAGTCAAAATAATCTGCCAAATTCAATTTGGCATAGTCCCTAAAAAGACTGTTGACAGTTTAGCTCAGGACAAAGTTTTTATGTATCATCCCCCAAAAAATATTTAAGGCAGAAGGGATTCTTAATTATATACTGTAGGCGAACATGCATTTTTAATTCTTTTCAAGGTATGGCTATTATAAATAATTTAACTAAAACCTGGAGCATAACCACTACAAAAAATGCACCAGGTTTATGAATGCAAAATGGGGTATATGTAAAGTATCAAGGCAAAACATTGGAGTATGGGTCAGGTGTTAAAATGGAGCGGGCTTAAAAAATGGAGGGGGAGGGGCGTGTAAAATAGAGAGGGTAGTGATGTCTGTAAAAACAGAGAGAGGAGGAGGGGGTGCAAAGTGGAGGGGGGAGGTATTAAAACAGAAGAGGGAGAGAGAGAGAGAGCATGGGGCAACAGAGAGAGGGGTAGGGGAATAGAGGTGGGGAAGAGTGATAGAGGGTGGGGGTGGTGGAAGAGAGAGATAGAGGGGTGGGGGGAGAGAGAGGAGGGTCGAGGGAAGAGAGAGAGAGGAGGGAGGGAGGAAGAGAAAATGATGGGGTCGGGTGTGGGGGTAGAGAGGGGGAAGAGAGGGAGAGGTGAAGAGAGAGAATGGAGAGGGGTGGAAGAGAAGGAGGATTGTGTCAGCCAAGTTCAACCAATATACTGACAAAAGATTCTGTAAAAAAATATTTGGGGGTGCATGGATAAAGCTTGACCTAGGGTGGTAAAATACCCTTGCACCAGCCCTATTTCTATTGAATACCCTCAGGGGATCCTCTGAGGAAGTGACATTGCGTCACGAAACGCGTAGGGAGGAGGAGCTTAGTATCCCACGTGTATGCCTCTCCACTGCTGTACCTTCCGGCGCTTGAGACTGACCCACACTGCTGACGTCATCAATCGGCGAGTAGTGCACGACTGTGTGGGTCCCTTGTTCCAGCCGGACTGTAGCAGGTTGCGGACGGCATCCGTTGGTCATATTTGCTACCAATACAAATTGTAAGTATTGGTAGTATGTTTGTTTTTATGTAATAAAAGTGTAAGTACGTTTTTACACTAGGCTCTATTTATTTCTCTACACGCTTGCTGTGGGGGCCTATGCTGAATTCCTGAGGGCACTAACAAGTACAAGAGAAACCAACCGACTGTAACCACGTGGGGTTCGTGGATATTGAGGTTGGAACGCGACACAGCACGGATTCTCTCCCCTGAATGTACAAGAAATTATCTTGTAAGTTAGGGTTATTTCCATCTTAGTTGGGGCTGTGGTTCTTTATATACTGCGCAATTGGTGTGTCTCTTTTTTATTCATTGCAGAGAACATCTGGTGCCATTCTGAAGACCATCAAAGCCACTCTGAAATTGCATTGGTTAACCCACCTATTGCCAGGACTGTCTTTTCCATCAAGGACTGTATCTTGGAACATGGTATTGTGGACTTTAACCCATTAGCACCGGGGACCTAGCTTTTTGTATTTTCTACAATATTGTACTGTAATACTAATTATATCATTTGGCAGCAAGATCATTTTACCCCTTCATTTACACATACAGCAATAAAAATAGTCCTCATGTTGCTGTGATAAAAATCCTTTTTTCTCTACTTTATCAGCGCCGATATGTGTGTGTGTGTGTGTGTGTGTGTGTGTGTGTGTGTGTGTGTGTGTGTGTGTGTGTGTGTGTGTGTGTGTGTGTGTGTGTGTGTGTGTGTGTGTGTGTGTGTGTGTGTGTGTGTGTGTGTGTGTAAAACAAAAAGAGTAGCATGGGTTGCTGCTTTAACTCAATAAAGGAAGTACTGGACCTAAAATCACTGAAAGAGTTAACTTCACAATTTTATAACACACAAATGATAGTTACTTTTTTCCAAATATTGTAATTGTCTTGCTCACAGAAACAAAGCATGGAGCCTTATGCAAAAGAAACCCATTTTTGAGAGTGTAAATATTTGCTATTTAAAAAAGCTGGATAAAGAATAAGTTATTTTAAACTACAAAAGCAAAATTACTAATAATGATGGGTTTTCAAGTAATTAAATGCTTTTATGCAAAAATGCGAACCGTAAATATGACCTGGGAACAAAAGACTGCTTAACAGTTACTATTAAGCAATACATTAGTGTATCAATTAAACAGAACTCCTTTCTAATGAATACGCTGTAGAGGAGTTTCCATGGAAACATGAATGGTGTAAGGCGTAACACCCAAATGGAAAAGAGAAATACACAGCAAAATATTTGCAAATAGAAGTCTCAAAAGTTATGTCATATAGTAATTTACAAATTACTGATTTCATGTGCTTTTCACAACAGGAAAAAAAAAGATATTTGACCAAAGTCAATTAAAATGACTAAATAGGAATATGAGACACAAATAACAAAATGTGCTGCAAACCAAATCAGCTTGTTACTTTTATTATACTGTATTTACAATGTTACATTTATGTCAAAAGTGTTAAAAGGAAAAACTTGAAATTACAATACAAAAACACTTTACAGGTTAAATAATTATTTGGCAATATTAAAAAAAATCTATTCAATCATTTAGTTTATGTAAATTATCAGAAGTGTACCAAAATATGTTTTAGTAAAAAATACGATTTTACATAATCCAAATCTTATTTCTTTGCTGTATATGTTTTTGATAGAATTAATTACTGATTTATAAAGCATGTTGGACAACTCTCGGTAGATAGCAACATTCTGTCGAGAGTGAAAAGCTAATTGAATTATTTCTAGTGTCCAAGGACACTGTATTTGTAACAAATGGCAACGTGCTTGTCTAAAGAGTGATTTTCAAATATATGCCCATCCTGTCAGTTTTAGATGGCATCTTGATTTATAACAAAAAAAGAGAGACAATCAATGTCCAAGGATTTCTGAGTACTCTTGATTCAGGAAATTAATAGGATGATAAAATATACTTTGCAACAAATAATGACCTGCTTCTTACAAACTACTGTATGTCAGTGTCTAAGTAAAGTTGGTTGTAATATTTAGTGGTTACTTGTTCAGCCTTAAATAATTATACTTTGTTTCTGTTTTTTGTTTATTTCTCTGTAGACATAATTTAGACAAAAAACCTGGGTATGAATGGAATGGAAATAAGCGTCATTTGCCACTGTGTAAATAATTAGTAAAACCCAACCATGAAGTGAAGTACAGTTTTGGACACCACCTCCATAAAAAAACAAGACAGTTGAAACCATTCAGAACCTCTAAACCTACATCTGCATTACCTGAAAGGCGCATGTCTGAAAGGGTTCCCTCTGCACAGAAACAGAGTACTATGGATTAACATCTGGGGTTCCTTGCAATGTGTTTCATCAGCCCCTCCCTCTGCAATTGTTATTGCCTTGGACTAGGATTGGGCGGAACAGTCCAAATCAGTTCCCCGGAATTTCGCGGATCATTTTGACAAAATCCATCCCACCCAGTAAAATTCGTCTGCAGACTGTATACTTAAAAATCCATCATTGAATACAATCCGGGAGGATTTTTAAGAATCTGATCATGGATAAATCCTTTCCCAGATTGTTAAAAAAAAAAAGGGGGCGAGAGGTTTGAAAATCAAATCTCTTTCTGTCTGTCTGTGTCTGTGTATGTATTCTTTTTTTTTATAACAATCTGTATATAACTGGACAAGAAATGAAATGCCTGTTTTGCATTCCTCCGGCACCACTTGAATGTATACTAGACCCCTAATACCTCTCCACCTTACCCAGGTAGAAGCCAAACTGAGATTCCTACCATACTGCCTTGCTGCAGCCCGCTTTGTTGTCCAGTACACATACAGTAGGGCTGCCAATATGGCAAACTGCTGGTGATTACCCACCTAGAAAATAATAAGAAAAAATATTAACCTTAATGAAATAAATAAAGCTGTTTAAAACTCCAATAAAGCTTGGATTCCCAAAATATTATTCTGCATTACCTCTTCTCCTTTCCACTTCAGTAGCTGCACAACCTTACCTAATCAACCACTACCTAACCTTTCCACTTCCGTAGCTGCACAAATTAAGAAAGAATGTGTCCCCCAAACCCCAACATAAATCTAAAATGCACCCAAACATACTGTAAAAACCCTGCCAAACTGATACTGTACTTAGCGAAGAGGATAAATAAGTTCATAGCTTATAGCTACCAGTTCATTGATTGTTAGGGTGTAACGCTCGGTCTGCCCAAAAGCCAGACGAGACCCCGGGACTGAGGTGGAAAGGAGTAATACCACACACCTAACAGTAAACGGGGGCATGGCCGGAGTGTGGAAGTAGCGTAGATGGTCCGGGTAAACAAAAATAGAAATGATACCGTACTTGACAGCTCCGGCGAAGAAGGGTAAAGTTCGTAAGCCAATGGTCGTGGATTGGAGAGAGCAGCGTAGTTGAGTGTCCGTAAGCCTGGGTCGTGGAGTGGAGAGAGCAGCGTAGTCGATTGTCCGTGAGCCGTGTCCAGGGGTTGTAGAAGTCTGCAGCGTAGAAAGTCCAAAGCGAAGTCCAAAGGGTTCCAGGGAGCAGCGTAGTAGAGTCCAAAGCAAAAGGTCAAATCCAGGGAGGTCAGCAGAATTTCCAGGGACAGGAATAGACACTGTAAGACAAGAGAGGCCAGGCAACAGCAGACAGCACCAAGGTACAGAAGCTATGCAGAGTAAAGAGGAAATGGTGAAGGGGGACTAAATAGGGGGCTGGGACCAATCAGGGGAAGGACAGAGGAGCGGCCTGAGTAAGACCCAGATAGGAGAGAATTACCAGAGGCTTTGGGTGTGGTCTGAGCAAGGGGAGGAGTGGACTGACGGACAAGGGAAGGAACAGAAAGGGAAAGAGAACCAGGGAGGCATAGCTGATGGGGCAGGGACGTGCAAGGTACGTGCGCCGCATCAGAGGAGGCGGAGAGTGGGAGAGACGTACCAGAGGATTTGGGTGTAGTCTGAGCAAGGGCAGGAGCAGAGGGAAGGACAGGGGAAGGGTCAGGTGGAGAAGATGGACCTGGGAGGCGGAGCTGACAGGGCAGGGGTAGAGACATGCAAGGTGCGTGCGCCGCGTCAGAGGAGGCTGAGTCTGATGCTTGGCACCAACTAATGGCGACCTGGGTCCGCACGCGCCCGTAGGGGTGACACGCGACCGGAATGTGCGGGGGCAGCCGGCAGTGGCAAGGGACGCTGCCGGGGAGCCCGGACGGCCTGTAAAAAAGGTAAGGAGGCGCTGGAAGCGGGTATACCCGCAGCACGGATCCTTACATAGGGTTCCAAAAATGCAAATGCACACAGTAAAAGAACTGCTTCACTACCAATCTCTTAAACAACTGAAAAGACCCCCGTCTATGCCAATTCGGTCACACAGATAATTTCTTCCACCCCTCTAATAAATGTCTATCTCCTTGATCAAATCCTTCCATCTCATCAATTAAAAGAAGGACAACCCAGCCAACTTGCTTTCTACCAAACTACCTGACAAACCTGAATTATATAGCTGACATAAAAACATAAGCAGCACTCTCAACCAAACATAATCATCCTCTAAACCCTCCGCCTGTTGAGCTAAACCCAGCCATTCATTCCATACTTTACTATATACCAACCATGTTGCCTAAGACAGCAAATCCTTTATCAAGTCTAAAAATTCCTCGGAAAACTGGCTCCGTAAGGTTTCTGGGCAATTCCACCCTCTGCTGTTGCCGTCTCTGGAGCAAACCCTCAAAACTCATCCCACTGGAAATTTCACAAAGCATCCACTATATGGACCTATTTAGGTAGCTTCGTTAATTGACTTAAAGCTTGTTATGTGCACTTTCCAAGTGATTTTGCATGTGTAGCTATTCAGAAATCTTCAATAACATGTCAAAATTGCTTGGAAACGGCTTTCAATGAGCGTTGGCAATCTTGCTATGACAAGCCGTGTGGTAGCTTAAAAAAATTAGAAACTCGTATTTTTTTGACAGTAACTGCTATTCAGGTAGCGTCAATATGCCCACCCGCACCTTAAAACCCTATATATATATTTTTTAATCAGGTTTACGATGTGCATAGGAAGGAGTATATTTTATTTTTACCATAGAGGATTGAACCCTGGTCTCCTGAGCTGACCAGCATTACTTTCAGCTGCGGAGACCCCTGCTTCAATCCTAGGTAATAAACATAATATTACAGCCCAGCTTCATTACCTTAGAGCTTTTCACTAAGGTAATAAAGGGGTTAAATAGCTGTGCTCGGTTTGTTGATGGCAGAGTAGGTGGATGAAGTTTGTAATTGCCCCAGGGTGGGTGGTTAGGCCTCTTTGGAGAAATGTGGAAGGGGTTAACCACTTCATTACTTTAGCGATTACTACTTTTCATTTACTACAGTACTAAAAGGTTAACTCCTCCTGCTACCCCTCCCCGCTACCTGGGAGCGTTACCACCGTCCCGGGCCAAATACCACCTTCATAGTTGCCCTAGGATGGGTGGTTAGCTCTCCTGCGAGGGAGACAACTGCTAAGGTAATGAAGGGGTTAACCCCTCCCAATGGGCTTAACCACCCATCCCCAGGCAACTACCCCTTCATCCACCCCACTACCACCACCACCAAATAGAGTAATGGGCAAAAGTTCTATTAGCCATATGTGGAGTGATGTGACGTTACTTTAAAGGGAAGGAAGCCATCTAAATCAGGATATGCTTCCCTTCCTTTAAGGTAACGTCACATCACCCAAAAAAAGGGAAGGCATTACATGGTACCGCCACAAATCGGATTGGTGGATGTACCATGTTATTCCATCAAGTTTGGTAGAGAAGTTATTCTCTGACAAACCTGATGCTTATTTAACCCCTCTTTATTGGACCGTACCCCAGTAAATGAGGTGGGGGCCTGAATGTGTTTACTATAGTAACCCTACTCTTGAGTGGGATCAGTAATAAGAGGGAAACCCCAGCAGTTTACATATAACAGTTTTATAAACAAGAGGAACAGGTATAATAACAACACAATTACTAACACCCCAGAACTACCCAGCGCTGCACATGTGTTGGCGAGTGTTTGAGTCACTGTAACGAGCCTCCCTGTCCTGGGGGAGCATGTGATACATGTATCTCGTTGGAGCTCTTATGTTGATATATCTGTTGCAGGCCTGTGCTTTTATAAAGACATATTTAGTGTACCAATTTCTCTGATGGCAGGGGGAGTCCCTTCTTCACTTCTATTGTCTGTCTCCTGAATTGTTTTGCTGCCTCTGGGCTCAGGCAATTATTAGCTGCTCTGGTCTCTCCTTGTAGCTGCCAGCTCCTCACTGCTCTGCTTCACTGTGCTCTGCTTACTGGTGCTGTCGCTCACCACTCACTGTGAGGCACATGCCGGTTCATATATGCCTGCACCCTCACTGTCAGCTCTATGCAGCTCTTGCTCAGCCCCTCTCCCTCTCCAACTGTCACCAACTCTCATTCTACTGTCTAATCACAGTCACATGATCCAGTGGAATGAAATTCTTAAAGGGGTCATGTCCTGTGCTGCTTCCTGACACAGGGGGTTACACCTAGACACATGGTACATCGAGCAATCTGATTGGTGGATGTACCATGGGTCTGTCAGATATGATTGTATAAGGCCTGTCATGTCTCATTTAACAGGAAGAAAACGGCAAGTCACCATCTCTTAGACCTTTCAAGAGAAGAAAGAAGTTAAGAAGAAAAGAAAAAAAATATCTACTCAATGGTGACTCCTCTTCAAGCAACTGAGGATTGCTGACTTCTGCACATCATGCTATAATCACAGATGAGGATCATTGCTTCATGGGTCAGGAGTTGTTTTTGCCCCTGTTGGATGAGTAGGCAAGTGTAAGAGACACATGTATTGTATTTAATGTAATTGTGATTTTTGTCAGGGTGTCCATTGATTGCCAATTGGTCTAACCACGAGGGCATGGATAACCATAGTGACAATCAATGCATTTGTTGGCTACTGTTTAGTTTAATTGTATTTTTGTAGGTTGCTTACTGGGTGCCAATATGGCTATCTGTGCCCCCATTGAGGTCATAGGTAACCACAGTGACAATCAATGGATTAAATGGCTACTGTTATTTTTATAGTATTGTATTTTGTATTGTATCATATAATATTACACTGTATTGTTAATTTTAACGGGCAAAAGTGCTATTATCCATATTTGGCTAATAGCTCTTTTAACATTCCTGTGTAGTGTTGGTGGGTGAAGGGGGTAATTGCCCCAGAGTGGGTGGTTAGGCTTTGCGGGAGGGGTTAACCCCTTCATTAATTTAGTGGTTGCAACTGCTAAGGTAAGGAAGGGGTTACTCCACCCTGAGAGGCTTAAAAAGTCATCCTGGGGCAACTATAACCATCACCCACCCCCTCTATTACCAACAAAACCGGTACAGCTATTTAACCACTTCATTACCTTAGCGATTAGCCTTTAAGATAATGAAGCTCTGTTTATATTTTAACTTGAATGACATAGTATTGAAGCAGGGGGTCAACGGGGCTGAACCACATTCATTTCAAGTCCGGGGAGCCCATGCATCCTGATGTACAGGCCCCAGTACGGGGTGCCAGTATCTCCGTTAAGTTTAATTTTTCAGCTTCATGTGTGCTGTGGTGAAAGACATTTAAACTTGCCGGAGATACCCGATATGGAGGCCTGTACTTCGAGAAGAAGAGGGTCCCCAGACCTGAAATGAATGCGGTTCAGTTCCAAGGCTCTGTTTCCTTTTCCTTTAAGATGATGTCACCATAACCAAATAGCTGCCTTCAACCAATCAGATTATGAGATGTAAATCACCAATCTGATTGGTTGTATGAAACCATGTGACAGAGTCAAGTTTTGGAAAGGATCTGAAGTCACTCTCTTTTATTGTTGTGTCTTTTTGGTGCTGTATTTTTTTTTTTTTTAGGTTGCTCATTGACTGCCATAGTGGCTAATCATATTATATGGGCATGATGTACCACTGTGCCAATGTGTGGGGGTAATTGTCCCGGGGAGGATGGTTAGGTGTGTAGCGGGGGAGGGTGTTACTAACCGCTTAGGTGATTAAGAGGTTAGGGGCCATTAGATTGTATTTTTGATTGTATTGTTGCAGCAATGGAGGAAAAGGATGGTGATGAGGATTAGGATGGCCTTCATCCTGGCAGGCTGGCAGGGGTAAATTTTATTTACTTTATGCTGATGGTTTACATTTTATTTTAAATGGGCAAATGCACTATTAGCCATATCTGGATAATAGTAATTTTGCCCATTACTGTACTGTATGTGTTAGAGGGTGGAGGGAGGGGGGTTGTTGGGGGCAAAGGGGGAGGGTGGGTTATGTATTGATGGGTAGTAGATATTGTAATGTTTATTGGGGGTAGAGGGAATGGGTGAAGGGAGTACTGGGCACAGGATGGGTGGTTAGACCTACCGGGTGGGTTGAAGGGGGGTGGGGGTGGAGGGGTTTAACCCCTTTATTACCATAGCGGTTAATACCGCTATGGTAATGAAGGGTTAACTCCACCTGCAACCTTGCGGTAGGCCTAACCACCGACCCTGGGCCAAGTACCGCTTTCACTCACCCCTCTGCCCCCAATAAACCTGCTATTGTGCCTTAACCCCTTCATTGCCTCAGCGGCTAGCCACTAAGGAAGTGAAGCTGCTTTAATATAATTTTTAATACTAGTGTGCAGGAGTTCTGACCTGAACCGCTTTGATTTCTGCCACAGGTACCCTCTGCTTCCCGAGTTACAGGCCGTGGTATTGGGTATCGGGTGACGGTATTTCTGCCATTTTTAAATCGTCTGCATCACCCGACCGGGGGATTGAAATACTGGAGAAGATACTGGCACCCTGTAAGAGACGTTTTCAGAGGTACGCAATGGAGTCTGTTTTAAGGTGAAATTAAAATAAGGCTTTATTGTGCCTGTTACTTTCAACACAGCAAACATGTAAATCAGCAAACAAAATCCGCTCCACTCTGGAGTATATATACACTTGTGATCCAGTTCTCTTTAACAGGTAGGTAAGGGAAAGAAAATCACTAATTGGGTGCTCTAAAAACCTCCTGGTAGACCTTAGAAATCAGTATTGTCTTTAAATGAGCAGACTTCCCCTCTCCAAATAGGCAAATAAAGCAAATATTGAGTAACTAATAACCAGCAAGCTCACATCTGAAGCAGAGCAACATGTGCCAAATCACAGGAAAAAGCCTTCTAAACTGACCAGTGAGCTGCTGCTCAACCCGGCGGTCCCTCTCTGGGCGGGCTTCCGAATTGTCCTTGGCTTCACATGAATATGAGTATATACTCACAAAGCTGCTTGGTCTCCGGTGTACTTTGTTTGGGGAGGAGGGTCAGACCTGCTCAGTCGCGTGCATCTATCCCGGCGGTAATATCCAAAGTAAAAGTCATGGGACTACGAGCACTGCTAAACAGGATCAGGCTGGAGGCAAGGTGCAGTAGAAAAACTTTATTGCAGCATATAAGCCAGAATTAAAAAGACATCAGGAAAAATCATCTGACGCGTTTCGTCCCTTGGGGACTTTATCAAAGAGTGATTTTAGGCAACCAGACATTGCTTTATATAAAAGACACACCTGTGCGCGGGGGAGCAGGGTTATATAAAGCAATGTCTGGCTGCCTAAAATCAATCTTTGATAAAGTCCCCAAGGGACGAAACGCGTCATAGGATTTTTACTGATGTCTTTTTAATTCTGGCTTATACGTCGCAATAAAGTTTTTCTACTGCACCTTGCTTCCAGCCTGATTCTGTTAATCAGTGCTCGTAGTCCCATGACTTTTACTTCCGTTCTCTTTAACTGCGTGGTTAGCCCAGCGATTCACCAGCCCAAATCAAAGAGACATTCATATATATAGATAGACAAAGATAATAGTCTTAAGAAAAGTCTTATCTGTTAGCTGGGTTGCTGCAGGGGAAGCTTCTCTGCTCTCTTGGATCTGCACCCTTGTGTGCTAAGGCAATGTCAGGCTCCAAGTTTAGAATCTTGTCCCCTTTGTCTTGTTGTCAGCTTGCCACTCAAGACATCTGTCCTTCCTTGGTTCAGCCCAGTTGTGGACTAAGGAATCTCCCTTCCTGTCTCAGAGGCAGGCTTTTTCTAACACCTGTAATCAGCCAGGTGGTGTTAGTTAATTGCCTACCAGCAGTTAACCACCATACTGCTGGGTTAGAGGCACATTTGTGAACAGGGATAAGTCCCCTGTTACATACCTCCCCTGTTTGTGGGAAGCTCGGGCTTGCCACGGCTGAAGCCCATCCTTCCACTGTCATTCAAGATATCTCTGTGACTTGAATGAGACTGGATGGAGGAGGAGAACCCTCAGTCCCGCTGGGATTGGAGCCCTTTCTCCAGTTTATTCGTGTCTCCTCCTGGAGGTGCTTGAGATCAGCACTCGTCAGTCGCTCGAGGAGGACTTTTTCCAAGAATAGTCTTTTTACTGCATGCGCGGTCATGAGATTTCCCTTGCGTCGGGTGCTCCTTATTGTAGACAGACTGTATGCAACAGTTGCAGAGCGTTTAAGAATAGCCCTTTGAGTTTGCCGCTCTTGAAACTGTCTCCCTGCACTTTTTCCACTCAATGGAGTTGCTAGTTCAGCTTCTTTGGGATTGAGTTGCAGTTCCACATCCACTTCCAGAGAATGTCCCATCTTTTCAGCTTCATCAGCTAAGGATTTTTCTGGTTTTGATTCTGCACATACAGAGACGGCACATTTTATTTGAGTGTGGCTAGCTCTGCAAGCCTGGGGATGCCCCGGCATGCTAGCCCCACTTATGACGCGCGGTCACGCGTCATCGGGTGCCTGCACCCCCTGCACGCGCGTCCAGGGCTCCCTGAGGGAGCCCTGGTGTCCCGCGATGTGGGGGACGGCGGCAGGGGGTTCCGGGGGACCCGGCGGACCCGGCAGCGGGAGGGAGAAAGCCCCGATCGGAGGTCGCTCCTCCGTGTCTTCGGCGCGCGCCCGGCACCCTCTGGCGCGCGCCAGGTTACTGCTGTGGCCGAGAACGGGCAAATGCTCGAATAAACTCGGCCGCAGCAGTATACCTTTTTTTGTTGCCTGTTCGGTGGATGAAGATTTAGCTAGTGCTTATTTAGGTGGTTCAGACTTTGCAACCTTGTTTTTTAGGCGAGCGGTGCTCCCAGCTCTCACTGTACCCTTTTTCTTTTGGGTTTTTGTGGCTGTGGGATACTGATGCTTGATCAGGGTCAATACTTGTCCTTGTAGTACTGTAATCTCATCTGCGAGAGATCCCTGTTTTTTGAGTGCGTCTTGCAAGTCTCTTCTCAGGGAATTTATCTGCGCACTTTGCTTTCTCTGAGCTTGCTTCCACATTTTCATTGTATTGTGAAGAACTGTGAATTTCTTTGTTTGGGCCATAGTTACTTGTCTCAGTTTCTGGACCTTCTTGTGCTCCCTCTTGTACTCCCTCTTGTGCTGAGTCACCTGGGCTCAAAGCTTGGCCTCTAGCAATGCTTTGGTGATGCTCAGGGTAGCCTTCAGTTTCTCATGCTGCTTTGCGGGGACATACTGGGTAATCAGACGTTCCTGCAGCACTTTTATTTATTTTTCAGCCTCCAGATTGTCTTCCTGCAGAGTTTATTTATTTCTTTAAGCTCGTGCAGCTTTTCATTATTTTCCTTGACGTGGTCTGTCAAATGAGAATTCTCTTCTTTCAGTCTTAAATTTTCTCTTTCGCCTTTTTGTTTTGGATGACTCCATCCCCTCAAGGATACTGGGGTCTCCATCTTCATTTGAAATTTTAGCAGCTTAACTGGATCCACCTGGCGTTTCTTGCAACTGTATTAGCTGATGGAAATATTCGGTGTTCCGCTGCTCCCGCTCTCTCCTGCCGATCATTTTCGTAATCATAGGGAGCGGTCTTTTCAGTTCGTACCGAGTTCAGGCACCCCCACACTTCTTGGGGTGTTTTGTGGGTGTGACTCGGTTTGGGTTCCCCGTAAGAGATGTCTTCCTCCTCATCGGAATGGAAGGGCCACTCTTCCGTGGGGTAGGGTTCATTATAGGAATGCCGCATCTTGTCCTCCATTTTGGGGCTATCAGGTGTATTTTTCTTCCTGACCTCTGGAGGTGCTATTGCAGCTTTTGCCAGTGTATTTTCTAGAACCCCAGCTTGTGATAGTCCTACCGGTGGGCATATTTTGCTTGTAGAGGTCGTAGCTCTCACAGGCATCTCCGTAGGATTTTTCTTCCTTTAGTAAGTTTTAAAACATCAGCAGTACTGTGCACGCATTCTTTCTCATTAGGTATACTGGATGTGCAGTTGCTAAGTAAAAACTTCTATTTGCTTTACACCATTTACTTGCTAGGTCCGATCCCTCCGCTTCAGCAAAATAATGTGGTTTTCTGCTTGAGTTCAGTAATTTTCAGTCTCATCTTTTTGTATTATGGCATTCACTCTTCACACTTTCGGTGCCTGTTTTACTCCCAAGATACATAGACAGACTTTACTTGCAGAAAAAAAAATATATTCTTTGCAGTGGAATAATTCTTTCACTCCCGGCAGGGTTACTCAACACTCAGCAATTGGCTTTGGGGTCCCTTTTACACAGTTCAGCAATCCCTTTTTTACCCGGTAGGGCAATTTTACACTCAGCACTTGTTTGCTGAAAATTCCCCTGCTTCAGCACAGTCCTGCATCAATGTTCACACTTTTCTGCATATACTCCATTCACAGCTGTTAGTCCTATGCGGTGTGGCAGCCTTTACTTGCAGAATCAGTACCGCTCACGGGTCACCATCTGTATTCACTGCTTCAGCACAATTTTTTTTTAAAGAAAACAATAAACAAAGCCTAGCTCCTTTCATTGGAGTGCTAACTCACTTCTTGACCCCTGACTATGGCTGGAAGGCAAAGCCCCTATTTCAACAACCATATTACACTTTATTGTGATAGGCAAGTAAGATTTACCTGCTTCAGCACCGTCTCTCCTCTTGGGATCGGGGAAAAGAGTCCATCTGTGGTTTTGTGGCTTTCTTCAGTGTAGTGTAGATTTCCTGCCTGGATGTGTATCCCTTTAATTCTGATCTCTGCAGCAGGTGACTCTTTGTTTTTGTTGCTCAGGTTTGTTTGCAAGACTGTATGCAGGCAAAAAGCACAAAAAAATTCACAGGCAATCTCCGGGGCCCCTTTTAACTTCAAGGGCCACCTCTCATCCCACTTCTGACACCATATGTAAGAGACGTGTTCAGAGGTACGCAATGGAGACTGTTTTAAGGTGAAATTAAAATAAGGCTTTATTGCGCCTTTTGCTTTAAACACAGCAAACATGTAAATCAGCAAACAAAATCCGCTCCACTCTGGAGTATATATACACTTCTGATCCAGTTCTCTTTAACTGCGTGGTTAGCCCAGCGATTCACCAGCTCAAATCATAGAGACATTCATATATATATAGATAGACATAGATAATAGTATTAAGAAAAGTCTTATCTGTTAGCTGGGTTGCTGCAGGGGAAGCTTCTCTGCTTTCTTGGATCCGCACCCTTGTGTGCTAAGGCAATATCAGACTCCAAGTTTAGAATCTTGTCCCCTTTGTCTTGTTGTCAGCTTGCCGCTCAAGACATCTGTCCTTCCTTCGTTCAGCCCAGTTGTGGACTAAGGAATCTCCCTTCCTGTCTCAGAGGCAGGCTTTTTCTAACACCTGTGATCAGCCAGGTGGTGTTAGTTAATTAGCCAGGTGGTGTTAGTTAATAGTTAGTTAGTTAGTTAACCACCACACTGCTGGATTAGAGGCACATTTGTGAACAGGGATAAGTCCCCTGTTACACATCCCAACTAGCCTGTAACTTGGGAAGCAGAGTGTCCCGAGGCTGAAATCAATGCGGGTCATCTCAGGAGACCCCCCGCTCCCGCACACTATTAGTAATAATTAAATGAAAGCCGCTTCATTACCAAAGCGGATAGCTTCTACGGTAACAATATATATTGTTTAGTTTATTTGGATCATGTGACGCGGGAGATTTTAAAGCACAGTGAATACCAGCACGCCATACGGGGCCTGTATCTCGCGAAGTATGAGGTCCCGAGGATGAAATCAATGAGGTTTAGCTCATGAGACCCCTGCTCTCACACAATCACACATCAATATTTTAACTGCACGATCGCCTGTAAGAGCCGTACATGGGGATGCTCGATAGGATTTATAGCGCGATAGCACTGATAAAAAAAGGGTCAGCCTTTAAAAAAAATGGCCTTCATTCTTAGTAAATACCATTTTTGCTCTCATGTTTTAGTGCTCGATAAATCAATGCAAAGTCGGGCGACAATGCACTGATTTTATCACCGCTTTGTGAATAGGCCCCTTAAACTACAGATAAGTCTTGCCAAAGACACTCCATGGTGAGTGCATTTTTTACCTTGCTTATACTCACTTGTTAATTAAAACGTACTATACCATAAGGTGCTTGTTTATGCGCTCCTATCTTCTAGAATATATATATATATATATATACATGTCTTATTCAGGGTTGCAGACCTGTCTAAAACATGTGAATGTGCTCACAATTTATATATATATATTTATATATATATATATTTATATATATATATATATATATATATATATATATATAAATTGTGAGCACATTCACATGTCTTAGACAGGTCTGCAACCCTGCGTTTCAACCATTATCACCTCACATACAGTGCTCCCACTGCAGCAAGGGATTCTGGGAAATGACATGCAAATGAGCACACAATGTGTCACCTTTTGCTGGAATATCCATTCACATAGAGCCCATTTAAGCTGATGCATCGCCGTTCACACAAATTTTAAGCACAGCATGGGACTACTGTAGCAAAGCAAGTACAAACCACTCACAGACATGTTTCAACCTTGATGGGTATCATCAGTGTGAGGTTGGTTTATACTTGCTTTGAAATATTTCTAGGCTGGGTAGGTTTACCATATACATTTTAAGTTATGGGGGATGAAAAAGGCGGAAAAAATATATATATATAGCATACACATTTTAAGTATATATACAGTATATACATATATAATGTATATCAATACATAGATATACTTAGAGAGAGAAAGAGACAATAGCTTTTTGCGACATTTGTTTACTTTTGTATATGAGTGAATATTAATATTCTTATTTGCATATACTTTTACATCCCAAGCTATCTTTCTGTATAAATATTGTGCAGTCTAGTTTAGTGAATACCTCGACGCAAAATAAAAAGCTGTTTTTTTTAATGGTGAGTCCCTCTATATTTCGCACACAAGATTTTACTATTTACCAGAAAAACTAGTTATTAGTCCAAGCTAATCATCCACTTAAAAATGTAAATTACGAATAAAGATTATTGTAAATATGCCCAACATGCAGTCTTCATGCGTACTACTGTAGATTTATCCTATTCGTTTCAGATGTCTATAGGTGTATATTACCATTACAGAACAGTGAGCTTAAGATAAGTGATTAATCATATACACATTCCAGTGGTAAAAAAAATGTTAATGGATTATCATAGACTAGTAAATTGCAGAGTAGAATAACCATGAACAAAAACTGTGCCAGTCATTGTCTAATTCTGCTTCATCTAGATTTTTGTCAGCATGGGTGATTATTATATTTTATGTTACTCAATCCTAAAGCAAAACTAGCTTAATAACCTAATTAATTCACTTTGTAGTAAACTGTACAGTTCTAATATAATAATTATTCATGTCAAAATGACATATGGACAGTAAAAACAGTTTTAATGTCAAAAACACGAATACAGATTTTAAGACAATTTTTACTAACATTCATATGAAATATTGAGTCAAAGTCATAATAATTTAGTCATGCATTATTTTATAGCTATGATGACAGAAATAGTTACAGAAAATGGCATTTCTGCCAGATTGAGTGCACTTCTTTAAAACAATTGCACTATGACAAATACATTTGAATAACTGTAATGTTACAAAACATGGAAAAGCAATTAGAGCCAATAAAATTTGTATTGAATTTGGATAAATTTTAGACAATTATCTTACTCCCAAATGTAATTCCTTGCCAAGTAATCCACAGGGATGCATGTCTTATCTACATGTATTACTCATTAGAAAAGAGTCATTCCTGTCATGCCTGAACATCTTGGGATTTATCATCATAAGTTCAGAAGGGCTAATGGACAAAATAGCCCGTTTCTATTGCACACAGACATATCCTTAGTAAAATATATGATACTTTATATACATTGCCCATAAGAAAATAATTGTACTACATTCGGTGTACAAGTATGTTGCGGAATTATAGTTATTATTACCAATACACTCCACTGAACGGGGCATAGATGGCATTGCCAGTCAATGGGCATTGAAGAAAAAAAAACCACAATAAAATACAATTAATACCTTTGCCTGGATGAACAATCATCCTCTTCATCAAACAGTGGCACCAACTCTTGCACCACGATGCAGTGATCCACAGAAGCATGATGCAAAGAAGTCCATGATCCTCAGTTGATTGTAGAGGAGGCCTGGGGAGTAATTCTTCTTTCTTCTCCAACAGGTCCAGGACATGTTGATCCGTCAGCTTCTTGGGGTCAAATCAGAAGTGTATGTACTGCAGTGCCATTGTGGCATACAGTACATTGGTAAGACCAAAAGGGTCTTCAAATTACGTATGATGGAACATATTAGAAATGTAAAGAATATTTTAAAAATAGAGGCTAAAGGTTTACCATTAACTCCTCTTCTTAAACATTTCAAAGAGGTTCACAAGTGGGATCCTAGTTTATGGGAATTGAAAGTGTTCCACGGCATTCCTTCAAGTACTGAAAAGGGAGCAACACTGGATATATGTTTTTGGATGTAAATATCCCAAGGGTTTCAATGAACTGATAGAGTTAACTCCGTTTTTAAGATAACTGTGCGTAATAGTGGTTTCAAGTATGAATTACTTTCTTATGACTTTTTTATGACCTTTTCATGATTTTATTTTTGCATATAGCAGCATGTGTAGTGCGTATTGTGTTGATATGTCTGTTTTATTATGGTAATTGTGAAGTATTATGTACATTGTATGTTAATCATGAGGGGTGTTATCAAGTACCCGATTGGTTGAGATTTCTAATATATATGCGTGAGTGACTGCCAACGTGAACTCCTGACGAAGTACGTTGTTGCGAAATGCTTTGAGGTCATGTGGAGATACTCAACGCGCTTGCTGATTGGCTGGGGCTGGGTGTACCAGATGTGCTCGCTGTGTTTCCTTCTGTGTGGATGGCGCGGTCCGGACTTTAATGTGCCAGCAAACGGTTCAAGCATGCTCTTTTGTTCAGTACCGCCCCCCCCCCTCTCTCAGCTTACTTTATCGTGCAGCAGGGGGAACCAATCTGCATTAGGTGTTTTGACCTCAGCCTTGCAATTGGAGACGGGATTTGCTGCTGTGATTGCATATACTGTTTTTATCCTTATTATATGTCTGTGTTGTTTTAATTCAGTGGTGTTGGAACCACTGCTCTTGTTTGTCCTTGGTCTGATTGTAGACCCATTTCCTTTATTAAATTACCATTACACCGAAACAGTTATCTGTTCATATATTTGATTATGTACTAATTCTTGGTGCGCTTGGTGTGTGTTTTTTTTCTTGTAATTTGGGGTCCCCCATTCTTGGGGGACCCCTTTTAGGAGCGGTTGGGAAGGGCTCCTACACATCCAGCTGCAAACGAATTGTCTCATTACTGGAGAAGATTTATGACAGCTCGAGCGCGGAACTTTCATACACATTTCACACACCTGGTTAACTGAAAAAAAAAATGACAACACTGGCACTTTAAGATACATTATAATAATGCACAAAGTAATCCCTCACTGGGTTATATGATCCTCTGATCATTTGTCTATATGTAATTGGGTAGGGGACTTTTTGCTCCTTTAGCTTTACCATTTGATTACGTCATTTCTGCTTTGTTACTCTTTTATATTGTACAGTATAGAGGAAACCCACATCTTAGAGACTGAAAGAAGCGTCAACGTGTGAATGAAATTAGTTTGCTTATTCGATTCATAATAATTAGGTTCCATTAATCTTTATTTGATGTAGAAATACTTACTACTCTAAGCAATTGCTTACAGTGCTGTGATCGCACATGATTATGGCACCTAAAATAGAAAGGATTAATGCAGCGAGGGTCCATGCTTCTGAATGGGAGCCCCATAGCGTTAATCCTTAAGAGCCATCTGTGCAGAAGCCAAACAGTGTGAAGGACCATATTCGGCCATCTAAGTCATCAAAGGAGTTGGACAGGACATTTAATACTGTTCAACCCTCTATATGACATATAGCTCCACCCTCTCCCAACACTGCTCACAATTTTCAATTTGCCCCTGTATCCGAAGAGGAGATTACACAAGCGCTCCTCAAACTAAAAGTAAGCAGCCAATGTGAACCTGACTTACTGCAATCCAAGTTCCTACGACTTGGTGCCCCAGCCATTGCCAAACCAATTGCTTCCATAGTCAACTCTATTCTGTCTGCAGGCCATATCCCTAAGACCTGCAAAACTGCCAGAGTTGCCCAATTTTTAAAAGTGGGGACAAAAACACTGTATCAAACTACAGGCCAATCTCTCTACTCCCAATCCTATCCAAAGTCATGAAAACATGTGTTCACTCCCATTTAAGAGACTACTATACCAAGACAAATTTCCCTAGTCAATTGCAATCTGTCTTTAGCCCCAAACACTCCACAGTAACTACTCTCCTAAAAGTTTGCAATGAGATACAGTGTGGAATGGAACTGGGACAACTCACTGGCAGGGCTGCCAAGAGGGACC
Source organism: Ascaphus truei (assembly GCF_040206685.1). Taxonomy (NCBI): domain Eukaryota; kingdom Metazoa; phylum Chordata; class Amphibia; order Anura; family Ascaphidae; genus Ascaphus; species Ascaphus truei. Next base: position 65,232,989 of record NC_134483.1, read on the forward strand.
AATCTACCCTCTAGACGCTCCCTCGCGGTTGTGGGTTAGCGTTTATACAATTCCCTACCTCAGCCTCTCGGTCGCGTCTGGTTTGTGGTGAGCTACGCGTTACAGTATGCTCATCCACACAAACTTCGACCCGCTGAGGTATGAAGAGTCCTGAGCACGCATGCCAATGCCCTGTCTAGCATTGAGGAAAAATTAGTGGCTAATGACCAACATATGCGCACCTTCCAGGAGAACTTCAGATCCCTCACTCTCTCTATACATGAGTCTCGGCCTGTTCCTAATCCTGTCTCACCTGGTGTAGTGCCTCCTGTCATGTCGGCCTTCTATCCGCTACATGGACCCCAGCTACCTACACCCAACCTCTATGGAGGGGATCCCCATGAATGCCGTGGGTTCCTGAATCAATGCATTATTCAGTTTGAGATAAATTCCTCCCGCTTACCTCTTCACGCATCAATGTGGCGTATATTATCTCTCTTCTTACAGATAATGCACTTGCCTTGGCTTCACCCATCTGGGAACGGAGGTCTGATCTCACTCAAGACATCGGAGCCATTACTAGGGAGTTCCGTAGGGTGTTTGATACGCCCAGCCGTAAGGTATTCTATATTTCCCAAGGTAACCGTCCTGTGGCGAAATATGCACTCGAGTTCAGGACCATTGTCACAGAGACAGATTGGAATAATGAATCCTTGTTGGCTGCCTTCTGGCGGGGCCTCTCCAAAATCTTAAAAGATGAATTGGCTACTTACGACCATCCCACCGATCTTGAGGACCTTATCGCCATCTGCATCAAAGTGGACCACCGTATTCAGGAAAGGAGGTCAGAGAGAGCGCATCACAGAGTCCTCACATCCAGGATCACTCCTGTACAGGTGAGCACAACCGAATTACCTCCAATGGACACTTCCGAACCCATACAACTGGGGGGTACTAGTCTCTCTAAATCTGAGAAGCAACGTCGCATCAATGGGGTTTTTGTCTTTATTGCGGAAATCCCGGGCATCTTGTTTATTCTTGTCCCAATAAGTCGGAAAATGGGAAGTTCCCATGAGAACCAGGGGAGTCTCATTGGGAATACTTTCTCTCTCCCCTATCTCTGTTGATAACCCTCCTAGGATTCTCCTTCCCATCACTCTTTCTGGGGACGGGTTTCTCATTTCTATTCTTGCCATCCTCATTCAGGCTCTGGGGTTAATTGTATAGACCAAGGCTTTACAGAACATCACCACATTCCTCTCAGACGTAGGAAGAACCCCATAGGGCTTGAGGCCATTGATGGAAGACCACTTCAACCAGCCTTTATCTTGTTGGAAACCAAGGTTCTTCACCTTAGGACGGGAAACAATCACCTGGAGAAGATTCAATTCAATTTGATACACACACCTTCTGTATGAGTGATTCTCAGCCTTCCCTGGTTACAGATTCATCAGCTCCGGGTGGATTAGCTGAATAAGGATCCCATCCTATGGAGCCAATTCTGTACCAAGAACTGTATCATAGAATCAGTAGCATCTGTGGAACCACCATGTCCGAAGAAAAGGGAGGGGTACTGTTGCCTGAGGAATATGCCAAATTCAGTGACATCTTTGATAAGGTCAAGTCTGAAGTATTACCTCCACATCGTCCTTTTGACTGTCCCATTGAATTACTCCCAGGTACGTCTCCGCCCAGAGGGGCCTCTTACGCATTATCTATGCCTGAGACCAAGGCCATGAGGGAATACATTGCCGAGAATCTACAGAGAGGATTCATTCGTAACTCTACCTCCCCTGCTGGAGCTGGGTTCTTCTTTGTGAAGAAGAAAGATGAGTCGTTAAGCCATGTATTGACTACCGGGGTCTCAATAAAATCACCATTAAAAATCGTTATCCACTTCATCTCATATTGAAGCTCCACGACTGCCTACACGGCACTAACATTTTCTCCAAATGAGACTTACTTGGGGCTTATAATCTCATCAGGATTCGTCAAGGCGATGAATAGAAAACTGCATTCAATACCAGAGATTGACATTATGAGTACCTGGTCATGCCGTTTGGTCTGTGTAATGCCCCAGCTGTGTTTCAAGATTTTGTCAATGAAATTTTTAGGGATCTTCTCAATTCTTTCATGATTATCTATTTGGATGACATTCTGATTTTTTCTAAATCCAAACAAGAACATGTATCTCACGTTAAACAGGTACTCCTTCGCCTACGGGAGAATCGACTCTTTGCCAAACTCGAAAAATGCCAATTTCATCAAGCATCCACCATTTTTCTAGGATATATCATCTCCAATACTGGCCTTACCATGGACCCTGCGAAAGTCAAAGCGTTACTAGATTGGCCTCAACCCACCACTCTCAAAGCCATCCAACGGTTTCTAGGATTTTCCAACTATTATTGCAGATTTATTCAGAAATTTTCCTCCCTGGTAGCCCCTCTTACTGCTTTAACTAAGAAAGGAGCAGATCCACATCTTGGTTTCCCATGGCTATTCAGTCTTTTTCTCGCCTTAAATAGGCATTCGTGTCCGCACCTATTCTTATCCAACCCGATCCCAAACTTCCATTTACCCTCGAAGTCGACGCATATGATGTTGATGTTGGCACTGTTCTTTCCCAGAGGAAGACTCCTCAGTCCAGGCTGCACCCTTGTGCGATTTTCTCCAAAAAAAAATATTCCGCTGAATGCAATTATGATATCGGGAAACAGGAACTTCTGGCCATGAAATTAGCACTCGAAGAATGGAGACACCTTCTGGAAGGTACTGAGGATCCCATAACTATCGTGATAGACCATAAAAATCTGTTATACATCGAAGGAGCCCGTCGCCTAGGAGCCCGTCAAGTCAGATTGTCACTTTTTTTCTCAAGATTCAACTTTATAATCTCCTATCTTCCTGGAACCAAGAATGTCAAAGCTGAAGCCCTTTCTCGTCAATTCTCTTTGGATGACAAATCTGAGGACCAGCAAAAACCCATTCTTCCATCCAAATGTATTCTTTCTGCAACTACAGTTGCGCCAACGAGTATTCTAAAACTTGCCTTGGAAAATCTGGGGCTATCACCAACAAGACCCAGGTACATGCTGGGTACATGCTGCAACATTTCAGTGACATTTCTGCAGGCCCTTGTGAGATATAAAATGGGATTGCTTTTAGAATCGATCCACCACGAGGATCGTGTTCATGTCCCTGGATACGGGTAAATCAGCAATGAAATCCATGGACAAGTGTTTCCATGGTCGGTCGGGAACAAGTAATGGCTGAGAAGTCCCAACGGGAGATTCCTAGGAGTTTTAGTCCTGGCACAAGTTGGGCATGTGGCTACGAAATCTTTGACAACTTTCTGAATCTCGGGCCACCAGAATGTTGTGGAGATGAGATCTAAAGTTCTCCTGGTCCCTGGATGACCTGCAGATCTGGATGAGTGACTCCATTGGAGAACTTTTTTGCTATGCAAGGTAGAAGTGTAAAGACGACCCTCAGGAACTGTAAGATCGGCAGGAATGTGATCCTGTTGGCGCACACTATTTTTAAGGACGTTGAAGGTACAGGTGCGCCGACGAGTATTCTAAAACTTGCCTTGGAAAATCTGGGGCTATCACCAACAAGACCCAAGTACATGCTGTGTACATGCTGCAACATTTCAGTGACATTTCTGCCGACAGACTAATGGCCCATCAGATTAACATAGCAGAGGTCCCTGGCAGTCCCATTCAGTTTGAATGGGACTGCCAGGAACCCCAGCTGTGTTAATCCGATGGGTCATTAATTTGTCTGCAGAAATGTCACTGAAATGTTGCAGCATGTACCTGGGTCTTGTTGTTGATAGCCCCAGATTTTCCAAGTCAAGTTTTAGAATACTCGTCGGCGCACCTGTACCTTTAACGTCCTTAAAAATAGTGTGCGCCAACAGGATCACATTCCTGCCGATCTTACAGTTCCTGAGGGTCGTCTTTACACTTGTACCTTGCATAGCAAAAAAGTTCTCCAATGGAGTCACTCATCCAGATCTGCAGGTCATCCAGGGACCAGGAGAACTTTAGATCTCATCTCCACAACATTCTGGTGGCCCGAGATTCAGAAAGTTGTCAAAGATTTCGTAGCCACATGCCCAACTTGTGCCAGGACTAAAACTCCTAGGAATCTCCCGTTGGGACTTCTCAGCCATTACTTGTTCCCGACCGACCATGGAAACACTTGTCCATGGATTTCATTGCTGATTTACCCGTATCCAGGGACATGAACACGATCCTCGTGGTGGATCGATTCTAAAAGCAATCCCATTTTATATCTCCCAAGGGCCTTCATAACTTTACCAAATTTGATGATATATTCATCAGAGAGATCTTCCGACTTCACGGAGTACCACTGGTCATTGTATCGGATAGAGGGTCTCAGTTTGTGTCTCGCTTCTGGCGCACTTTTTGCCTACAACTGGGCATTTCTCTTCATTTTTCCTCTGGATATCACCCACAAACAAATGGTCAGACTGAGAGGACCAATCAGTTCATAGAACAATACATACAATGTTTTTTCTCCGATTCCCAGGACGACTGGGCAGAGCTTTTGCCCTGGGCAGAATTTGCTCATAACAACACACGAAGCGGATCAACCCTGGAGTCCCCGTTTTTCGTGAACTACGGGTTCCACCAGTCTACTCTTCCTCTCTCTTCTTCCTCATCCGGGGTCTCAGCGGCAGACGACAGGATTAAAGAACTACAAAATCTCTGGAAAAAGGTCCAGGTGAACATCAGGACAGCCACCAGTAGACAGAAGACCCAGGCAGATCGCCACCGCAGACCAGCTCAGGAATTCAAGATTGGCGACAAGGTCTGGCTGTCATCCAGAAACATCAAGCTGAAAGTTCCTTCCATGAAATTTGCACCCAGATTTATCGGTCCATTTCCTAGCACAGAAAGGATCAATCCGGTCGCGTAGAAACTCTCGCTGCCTTCTTCTATGAGGATTCCGTCCGTCTTTCATGTTTCCTTGCTCAAGCCAGTTGTCCAGAATGTACACTCGGTTCTCATTTCTCCTATTCATCCTCACATGGTGCAAGGTCAATCTGAGTACAAGATACAATCCATTCTGGACTTCAAGTTCTCAAGAGGCTCGTTATACTATCTTGTACACTGAAAGTGTTTCGGTCTGGAAGAGAGATCCTGGATTCCGAGCCATTGTGTTCACGCAGCCAGAATGGTCCGTGCCTTTCATTCTAAATTTCCAAACAAGCCTTCATGGAGTTGTCCGGAGGTCGCTCCTACAGGGGGGGTACTGTGATGATTCGCCATTCTGGCGGCTGGAGACCCTCTCCTCACCTGAGAACTCCTGCCATGACAGATGCCCAGGATGCGCAATCTCACGGTCCGGTTACGCACGCGGACTTCATGCAGTCAGTATATCCTCCCTCGGGCTCCGTTTATAAGCCCCGCCTCCACAAAGGCGAGCGGTACGTTCGTTCACCCACCTCCCCTCTAACCTTCTTCCCAGTCTCCGCCCCCGCGACAAGAAGGTCCGGCGTGGGAGTTACACGCATCCCGGTCTCCGCCCCCTGACCCCAGTGACGTGCGCGGATCGGCGCGCGCTCGGTACAGCCTCCAAAACTCGAGCACGCTCTGCAGAGGGACATGTGCTGTACACAAGTGATGCGCAACCAGGTCGCCAGCCCTCCACGTTGGCGATGCGCGCGACACGAAGCTCTGCCTTCGCTTCCAATCAGGCTGGGTCATAGGGCACACCTGTGTGACCCAGCAGCCTATGGGATGTCCTCCTTCTGCTCCGCCCTGGTTCTCCGTTAGTCAATGGTTCTTTAAATAGCTGCCTTGCTCATTCACACATTGCTGAGCATAATTCTATGTGACGCTTTGCCTTGCTGCATTCCTGCCTTCTACCTTGCTGCATCCTGCCTTGTTCCTGCTACTGCCTGACCCCTGCTTCGTAATTGGACTCCGCATCTCTACTCTCCTGTCCCGTCTTACATATGACCATTCTGAAATCTCTACTCCTGCCCTCATCCATCTTCGCAACAATTACTCTCCACTCTCCAATCCCGACCTTGGCAAAGTACCCCAACGATCCGCTACTCTCCAATCCAGACCCGGCAAGTATAAACAACTACTCAAGCTTCTATACTCCTGACCCAGCTTCCAAGACCAATCTACACTCTAGGCGCACCCTCGCAGTTGTGGATTGACGCTTATACAATTCCCTACATCAGCCTTGCGGTCGCGTCTGGTTTATGGTGAGCTACGGGTTACACTCTTACACATACAAATACTCTATGTAATTCCATTCCTATATACCAATAGGGACCACATAGTATCTACACACACTTTCAGTAATGCAATCTCCTCTCACATTTTCATACCTACCCACACCATTGATATGCACTCCCACTCCACACACACCTTTTGTAAAGCGCTGTATACACTGTGGGCTCTTTGTTTATTTATATTTACATACATACATACACACACACACTCTTACATCTCTCACATTCAGGGACTATTTAACACCTCAAGTCATAAATCGCACACTACACAGGGGGGAGGAATGAGCTCTGGTCACATTCCAAGATGCACTGTTTTTGAGTAAACCTCTTGCCTTATGGGGTTAGAGGCCCAGGGGATGGAGGTTAGGCTGGCCGGGTGAGTTCTGTGTGGGGTTAACCCCTTGTATGCCAAATTGGTTCCACTGCTATGACATACAATGGGAAGTACGGTAGTTAGGCTGTTTGTTTAAACCCTTTGGTCACCTTAGTAACCATGAAGGTATGAATAATTCATGCCTTCATGGCCACTATGACTTCTAAAAGGTTAATACACAAGTATTCAGTCTAGTCCAGGGTATTGACTTTGGTTCCCTACATTGCGAAGGCAATATAGGCCCAAAGTGGGCCAATCGAGATCCGTGGACAATGCCAAATAATGTCTGCTACAGACAATTTAGGCCACAACTTAAAAAATGTGTTAACCAATGCATTATTTCCCTCATTAACTTCAACTGACTGCTGAGTATATATATTTGGAGGTGGTCCCCACCGCTTTTACATATAATTAGCAAAAACATCCGTTAAAGTTAACGACAGGCTATCGTTACTTAAACTTAATGTATAGGAAATTACTTTTGATACCCATTAGCAATTAACAATACGTTAACCCGAATTGAAAGAACCTGTCTTACTACCTGGTCCCTTGACAGTGCCTGTGTAATTGCCATTATGAATTTGGCTTCACATAGAAATGGGAAATTGTTCTTGCCTTTGGTCAGGTAAGCTCAGGTATAACATAAGGTATGTACAGCTGAACCATATATAATGAAATGTCTTGGCTTTAAAAAGTAGAAAAGTTAACAATCTAATGAACCAAAGTCAAAAGACTTATGGGAAGCACATAAAGCAGCCAACATTGCTTTTCTAGAAATTTAGGGAGATTTTTTAATAGTCTACGGTCATATAGAACAGTATGGATTATTTGTTTTGAAAATGTAATCTTGATATCTGCATAATTTCTAGTATTAATAATTAAAACAAAAGGAACCCCTTTGAAAAATCTTTTGGTTTCAAACTCCAGGGCTAATGGAGAATTCTAAGCTTCTATGAACCAATTTTGACATCATTTATTATCATCAGATCATATCAGACTTTTGTCTCTGCTATGTTATTTTACCTTAATGACTCTTGAGTGACTCTTGTGGCTTTACTACATTCTTTAGAACTCACAATGCTAATTGACAGATGTACACACAAGAATCACTGAAAGGAAAACACTCATCTGTAAGGCAGGTGCTCTAGATTAGGATGGTGCAATCACAAAATAAATTCCAAACAAAACATAAATTATTATACCTGATGCAATATTAACGAGTTTAGTAAACAACTAGGCACAATTACCCCCATGTCTACAGTTATGGTTCAATATTTTAAAATGTCAAGCCTTGCAATGACTGAAATCATTTGTGCTTTAAGTTTTAAAATGTAAAAAAGCAAAAGAATGAAAACACTTGAGTATCCTCCAAGCGGCATTTATAACGTCAGTGGTCTAACAATTGACATGAGACTCTAGTACTTTGGACAGTTACTCCCTACATTCCAACCATCAAAATAACTTAGAAAATATTGATTTGCATAAAAGTAAGTTGATTGAATTTAGAAGTGCTTAAAGCGGCAATCTGCAGTATGTCCTACAGAGATATCCATATTAGTAAGCTAGCTGTGTATTTTCTATCAAGACAGGCACACACTATTTTAGGGTTTACCTCTACACATGGCAAGATTTAATTTAATTTAAGAATTTAATTTTTTTAAACATAATCATTCTAGTTGTTTAAAATGTTACTGGTAAATACATTTTAATTCTGGTTTAAAGCTACAAATCATAAAATCTTTCAACTCAAACATACTGTACAAGTAATAAATGAAAATACAATAGGCATAATAAACATATGCACTACATATTTTATATAGTTTTTTTTACTCGTACTGTTTATGTTTTGCCATATTACATGTTCAAATTCAACAAGTCACACCCCATATGATTTTCATTACATCTTTTGTCTTTGCTAAAGAGCCTCTGCAGCCTGAAACCATTAATATAGTTCATGCAAAATCATCTAAGAAGATTTAGGGCATTTTTCAAAATAGATTTTATTTTTGAGGTCGGAGTCCAAATGGATGTTCAACTAGGCCTCAACCTTTTTGAAACCAACTGATGTTGAATAGTCTTTTACTAGTTGCCATGGTGACTGAGACTAGAGGAACACTCAGCTCTGTGTTCATCCCCTAGAAAGCTTCAACAGATGTCTTCAACAAATTACCATGAAAAGACTTTAGTCCCTGTACCTTGTTAGGTGATACAAATCAGACAACGAGATGTCCCTGCCTTCACTGCTGATAAGCAACCCATAAAATATGCAGAATTACACTTCTCTCACAGTGAGGTAGTAAAATCTCTCACACCCACCTCAACTCCTCTGGCTTTATGCAGCATTTTTTTTTTAAATATTTATGTTCTTATTTTTACATGAAACACAAGGGCATTATGCTTTGCAGCTGACATTGTCAGGGTGGTGCACTGCTGGAAGCAGCTGGCTAGCAGCAGAAAATGAGAGCAAGATGATAAATTATTGATTTATATAAATCAACACTCTTTAAATATTGGTCTTTTGAAGAAAAGCTTTCATGTTATTTCAGGTTGAAAAGTGTTAGGATAATAAATGCTAAATCAGGGGTATTGTGATTTATATTATTCAGACATTTTGAACAATTGTTGATAAACAGTTCCTATTCAGCAGAAAAGTTATAAATGACTTACAAGAATACTCATTTGCATGCCATTTCCCAGAATCCATGGCTGCAGTGGAAGCACTATGCTAAGAGATAATGGTGAAAGCAGGGTTGCAAATCTGTCTGAGACGTGGATGTGCTCACAAGAAATATTTTTATTTATAAGAACATCATACTTATGTCTTTCATTAATTCAACATTAAATACACTTAACTAGTGTTCTTTATTCAAGCTAAATTTGTGTTATCATTAAGCAAAAAAAAAAAAATGAGCACCATTCATTGCAAGTTTATTTTACGAGTGAAACTACAGTGATTTTGATATTCTATGTAGTACTGAGTATTAGAGATGTGCAAAACTTTTGCTGAAGCTGGCGAACCAAGCAGGATTTTCCTTATTTTTTGTGGAAAAGAAAAATCACAAAAAATCTGCAAAACATTGCCAAGCCTTAAAAGTCAATGTAGGTAAGATCACAAAATAAATGTTACATGACCCTTTTATAGCCAGACATTTTCACAATACTTTGATTTAAAAAAATGGCATCACTTTGAATAATGTGTCATTTGTGAATAATTCCAGAAAACGCAAAATTAAAAGAAATTCTGTAATTTTTTAAGACATTAGAACCTGTGTGGGCCTTTTCTTCAAAACTCTGTGTACATGTCTATGGAACATCTTGCTGCTACAAATTCTGACTATCTTTTTTACTCCCTTTTGCTGTTTGAAAGTATTAATACTTCATTGAGTAGAAAACACCCAATAGGCAGTAACTGTCAGGTAGTCATCGCCTCTAAAACCACAACTCCACAATAGTGAGGTGTACTCTACTGCCTTCCAACTGTGTGTAACGCTCGGCCTGCCCACAAGCCAGACGAGGCCCCGGTACTGAGGTGGAAAGGAGTAATACCACACACCTAACAGCAAACGGCGGCACGGCCGGAGTGTGGTAGTAGCGTAGCTGGTCCTGATACCAAAAATAGACAAAGTTCAGTACTTGCCAACTCCAGTGTTGAATGGTAAAGTCCGTAAGCCAATGGTCTAGGTGTAGAGAGGACAGCATGGTAGAGTGTCCATAAGCCTGGGTCATGGAGTGGAGAGAGCAGCGTAGTAGGGGTCCGTACGCCGTGTCCAAAGGATATAGAGGTCAGCAAGCTAGAGAGTCCAAAGCCAAGTCCAAGGGGTACCAGAGAGCAGCGTGGTCGAAGTCCAAAGCCAAGGGTCACATTCCAGCAGAATATCCAGGGACAGGAACAGGGAACTGAAAGACAAGAGAGCCAGGCACAAGCAGACAGCACCAAGGTACAGAAGCTATGCAGAGCAAGGAGGTAATGGTGAGGGAGACTAAATAGTGGTATGGGGCCTATCAGAGGAAGGGGAGGAGCGGAGGAGCAGACCGGGGGCGATTCTGATAGGGGAGAAGGGCCTGGGGGGTGGACCTGATTGAGCAGGGGCAGGGAAGATTGTGATGTGCGTGCTGCACCTGAGGCGGCGGAGTCAGGCGCCCGGCACCGGTAAATGGAAGCCTGGGTCTGCACGCGCCCGTAAGGGTGATGCGCGTGACCCGGAAGTGCGGGAGCAGCCTTGGGGGAGACCGCGAGGACTGAAGCATGCCGCCGGGAATCCTGAGCAGCAGGGAGAAAAGGTAAGGAGGCGCTGGAAGCGGGGGTACCCGCAGCGCGGATCCTTACAGTAACCCCCCCCCCCTCGAGGGTTGGACTCCGGACGAACCATCCAAGGTCTGAGGGGAAATTTTTGGTGGCATCGTTTGAGTAGAGACGGGACGTGAAGATCCGCGTGCGAGACCCAAGAACGATCCTGAGGTCCGTATCCCTTCCAGTGGACCAAAAATTGGAGTTTGCCCCTTTAGATGCGAGAGTCAATGATGGACTGGATTTCAAACTCCTGTTGTCCTGGTACAATGGGGGGAGGAGGCTGAAGTGAAGGATGAGCAAAACGTGTGCCTTGGATGAACGGTTTCAAGAGTGAAACATGAAAGACGGGTAAAATTTTCATAGAGGGTGGCAAGCGAAGCTAATAGGCCACAGGATTAAATTGTCTCAGAATAGAGAAAGGACCCAGAAACCTGGGAGATAGTTTAGGGGTTGGAGCCTTCAGTTTTATATTTTTAGAAGAAATCCAGACCTTCTCTCCAGGTACGAACTTATGGCCCTTCTGACGAAGCCTATCCGCTTGTCTCTTCTGTGTTAGCACGGACTCCTATAAAGCTGTTTGAATCCTCCTCCATGACCCCTGTAAGGTGGATACCCTATCATCTGCTGCAGGAACTCCGGACCTGGAAGAATGCATGAGAAGGCGGGTGGGATGAAATCCATAGTTTACAAAAAACAGAGATTCTTGAGTGGACTCATTCTTGAGAGAGTTAATCGCAAATTCTGCCCAAGGAAGTAACTCTGCCCAATTATCTTGAGAATCGGAAGGAAAAAAAAGCAAATATTGTTCTAGGGACTGGTTCATGCGTACAGTCTGCCCATTCGTTTGGGGGTGATAGGGATGAATCTCCGGGAAGCGCAGGGATATGTGAAAACAAAAATGTATATAGATACATTTGCAATATTGCTGTGACAAATTAAATAAATTGGCTGATCTAATGCAGATGTACTCACAAGTGTGAGAAGGTTAAAGGCACGTAAAGGTATCTTTCCCAGAGTATGGATGTCACACTGTATTCAGGAAATCAATCTCAGCCCCATATACTGCTGCGGCCGAGTTTATTCGAGCATTTGCCCGGTCTCGGCCGCAGCAGTAACCTGGCGCGCGCCGGAGGGTGCCCGGCGCGCGCCAAAGCCGCGGAGGAGCGCCCTCTGATCGGGGCTTTCTTCCTCCGCTCGCCGGGTCCGCCTTGTCCGCCGGGTCCCCCGGAACCCCCTGCCGCCGTCCCCCACATCGCGGGACACCAGGGCTCCCTCGGGGAGCCCTGGACGTGCGTGCAGGGGGCGCAGGCTCCCGATGACGCGTGACCGCGCATCGGTGACGCGCGGCACGCCGAGGGAGTGGGGCTAGCAAGCCGGGACATGTCCCGGCTTGCGGTACTAGCCCTACTCGAAATAAACGTGTCGCCAGTGTAGAATCCAAGAGACCTTAGAAAAGAAGACTGGACATAGCGCAGACTGTATACCAAGAATTTATAAAAGGTAAGTGAAAGGTATTACACTCACATGATTTCAAAAGTTTAAAAGCATTTCGATCACACGCAGTGGATCTCAGCAGCCGGATAGATGGTGTATCTGGTTCCCCTCCTTCCGTGGCGTGCGTGTCACTGGTTTGCGTTCCAACTGCACAGGAAGTGTTGTCATCGGCTTCCAGGGGTTCCGGCCAGTAGTACAGACGTCACTCTACGCATTTCATCTCAACGATTTCATCAGGAGTGACTTTGTGATGGGTGTGGGATGCATATATACCCCTAGCTTAGTTCCCATTGGTGAATGGCTAACTAGATTTTAATTGGGTTAACGATTATACTGAGTGGATACACATGAGATAGAAAGAGACATGTAATTAATCCCTCTACATCTTACAAATCAAATTCCAAATTCAGACCAGCAGGAGACATGGTTTTTAGTATGAACATCCAATATGATTCTCTTTTTATCAGTGCTTTATCTCTATTACCCCCTCTCCAGTGAGGCATAACCTGTTCGATGGCTTTAAATTTTAACCATGTCTCCTGCTGGTCTGAATTTGGAATTTGATTTGAAACCTTTTCTATAATGTTACTTATGCCCTGTTTCTTGTTTCCACATTAGATTTCATCTATTCCTATGAATCAACTATGCTTTATAATTAGCTAGTTTCCCTGTTCTGAATTATATTGTTTTACTTACTGCCCATTTATTTCATATATACCTGTTTTTATATTTATATTTTTATAATGTTTATTTAAACATTTTTTATATCTATGCATTAGCATTTTTAAAGATACATTTCTGCATTAAATTTTCAACATTGATTGATTGTATTATTTTTTGGACCTCTGCATATGTAAGATGTAGAGGGATTAATTACATGTCTCTTTCTATCTCATGTGTATCCACTCAGTATAATCGTTAACCCAATTAAAATCTAGTTAGCCATTCACCAATGGGAACTAAGCTAGGGGTATATATGCATCCCACACCCATCACAAAGTCACTCCTGATGAAATCGATGAGATGAAACGCGTAGAGTGACGTCTGTACTACTGGCCGGAACCCCTGGAAGCCGATGACAACACTTCCTGTGCAGTTGGAACGCAAACCAGTGACACGCATGCCACGGAAGGAGGGGAACCAGATACACCATCTATCCGGCTGCTGAGATCCACTGCGTGTGATCGAAATGCTTTTAAACTTTGAAATCATGTGAGTGTAATACCTTTCACTTACCTTTTATAAATTCTTGGTATATAGTCTGCGCTATGTCCAGTCTTCTTTTCTAAGGTCTCTTGGATTCTATACAGTATGGGGCTGAGATTGATTTCCTGAATACAGTGTGACATCCATACTCTGGGAAAGATACCTTTACGTGCCTTTAACCTTCTCACACTTGTGAGTACATCTGCATTAGATCAGCCAATTTATTTAATTTGGCACAGCAATATTGCACTATCTATATACATTTTTGTTTTCACATATCCCTGCGCTTCCCGGAGATTCATCCCTACTTCTCAACACGAGGACTGACAGAGCGATCCTCACCGGGTCATAGCAGCACCTGTTTTATGTGTTTGCATAAGTATCACCTTTTGATTATTATTATCACTACGATTATATGTATAGCTAGTATTTTATATAGAGCGCCACTATTAGATAAGTTTCCTTTTTCGTTTGGGGGTGATAGCCTGAGGAAAAAAGAAGGGTAATGCCCAACCTCAGGGAAAATGCGCGCCAGAACTTTGAAACAAATTGAGTACCACGATCCGAGACAATGGACCACGGAACGCCATGAATACGAAAAATTTATTTTACAAAAATATTAGCCAAAGTACTACAATTGGGTAGACCCTTGAGGGGAACAAAATGAGCTTGCTTGGAGAATCTATCGACAAATACTAGAATAGTAGTCATACCATTAGACGGGGGAAGATCCAAAATGAAGTCCATGCCAATGTGACTCCAAGGGCGGTCTGGGACCAGGAGGGGTTTAGAAGACCAGAAGTCTTTTGACGAACCGATTTATTTTGTGCGCAGATTGGGCAAGAGGAGGTGAAAGCTCTAATGTCCTTTATCATCTCTGGCCACCAGAAAGTTCGCCGAATCAGATCAGTGGTTTTCTTAAACCCAGGATGGCCGGCAGATCTGGAGGAGTGACCCCATTCAAGAATTTTTGAGATGAAAACGTAGGGCTGCGTAAAGATGACCATCAGGGACTTCTAGCCCTTTGGGGACCTGTGTTTGAGACTCAAGGATCTTATCCAGTATGTCAAAGGAGGCGGCAGAGATAAACAATTGGGGGGACAAAATGCTCTCCTGGACTTCCTGAGACTTCTCCTCAGTGATAAACTGACGGGACAATGCATCCGCTTTGATATTCTTTGTCCCAGGAATATAAGAGATGATGAAGTTAAACCTTGAATAGAACAACGCCCAACGAGCTTGACGGGACCCAAGACGACGAGCACCTTCAATGTAAGAAAGATTTTTGTGGTCTGTCAGGATCAGAATGGGTTCCTTGGTTCCTTCCAGAACATGTCTCCATTCTTGTAATGCCATCTTGATGGCCAACAACTCCTTGTTCCCCACATCATAATTTCTTTCTGCCGAAGAATTTTTTTTATGAAAAAAGCCACAGGGGTGTAGTTTGTCTACGGGGGTGATCCTTTGAGAGAGGACCGCACCGGCTCCCACGTCGGAGACGTCAACTTCCACGGTAAAGGGGAGGATGGGGACGGGATGTCACAGAATGGGGGCCGAGACAAAGGCTCTTTTAAGAGACTCAAAGGCACGGCTGGCCTCCAATGGCCAAGAGGAGGGATCGGCCCCTTTTTTGGGAAGGACCGTAATAGGTGCTACCAAGGTATAAAAACCAGCAATAAATTTCCTATAATAATTTGCGAAACCAAGGAAACGCTGAATCACTTTTAAAGAGTTAGGTTGTGGCCATTCGAGTACGGAATTGAGTTTCTCCGGATCCATGGTGAACCCCTGATCTGAGACAATGTATCCCAGGAAGGCAATTGAGGATTGATGAAAAACCCACTTCTCCATCTTGGCATAGAGCTTGTTGGCCCGTAAACGAGAGAGTACCATCTTGGTATGGAGAATGTGTTCTTTGAGGGTTTTGAAAAAAATGAGGATATCATCCAAGTAGATAATCACAAAAGTATTTAATAGATCACGAAAAACCTCATTCATAAAGTTTTGGAAGACTGCAGGGGCAATGCACAACCCAAACGGCATCACCAGGTTCTCATAGTGACCGCTGCGCGTGTTGAACGCGGTCTTCCACTCGTTACCACAACGGATGCGAATCAGGTTATATGCCCCCCGTAGATCAAGTTTAGAGAAAATCATCGCGCCTTGCAACCTGTCGAAGAGCTCTGGGATAAGAGGCAAAGGGTAGCGATTCTTGATGGTAATCTTATTTAGGCCACGGAAATCGATGCATGGGCGAAGTGTCCCATCTTTCTTTTTTTACAAAAAAGAATCCTGCTCCGGCGGGGGAAGTGGATTTCCAGATAAAGCCTTTTTGAAGATTTTCTGTGATATACTCGGACATGGCCTCTGTCTCAGGCAAGGACAATGGATATGACCTGACTTTGGGAAAAGGAGAACCCGGAATTAAGTCAATCGAGCAGTCGAAAGGGCGCTGAGGGGGAAGCTCCTCGGATTTGGTCTTACTGAAGACATCCAGGAAATCCGTATAGACGTCCGGTAGGGTGGTGTCTTGCGGGGGAACGGTTTCCAAGAAGACCAATACCGCAGCGGACAGAGTAGGCCATTCCACATGGGGCAATCTCAATTGAACGGGGAACTCGGCAGTCCAATCGATGATGGGATTGTGAAGTTGTAGCCATGGTAAGCCCAGGATGATTTGGACCGAAGGGGAATGGATGACATCAAAAGAAATGAGTTCCAAATGTTCATCATTCATAGAAAGTTCAATGGGAAGTGTCTCCAAGGAAATAAAAGCTGGCTGCAGGGGTCGACCATCGATAGCCTCCAACCCGACCGGAAAGGCCTTCTCCCGGAGAGGAATGGTGTACTGGGTAGCAAAAGCATGATTCATGAAATTCCCTCCGGATCCAGAATCGAGGAAGGCCAGAGTGGGGATTTGAACGCTGGCGTACTTAAGTAGGACAGGCAGTAAGATGTGCTTGGGAAGACCCTGTGCGGGAGAGGGGAAAGAAGAGATGGTACCCAGTGAAATCCCCTCATAACTAACTGGGCGTTGGCGTTTCCCGGCCTCAAGGGACAACGCGGCAGAATGTGCCCAGGAGATCCACAATAGAAGCAAAGCCCCTCGTTCCTCCGATGTAGTCGCTCCATAGAAGAAAGTTGATGACTGCCCAGTTGCATGGGTTCCGGAGCATCCAATGTTGGTAGAACAAGAGCAGGAGACCTGGAAATAGAAGTCATAGAAACAGAAGTACGAGGACATTGATGTTAAGCCCGCCTCTCCAGAAGTCGTTGATCCACCCTGATGCAGAAAGTGATTAAGGCCTCCAATTAGGATGGCCTTTCATGAACCGCCAGCTCGTCCTTTAAGGATTCCGAAAGTCCCTGCCAGAAAACCGCGGAAAGTGCCCCATCGTTCCAATCAGTCTTAGCCGCGATAGTCCGGAACTCCAGTGCGTAACGTGCCACCGATCTCCGACCCTGCGAAATGTGGAACAAGAAAGAGGCAGCCATATCACCACGTCCAGTGGTATCAA
This sequence comes from Ascaphus truei, assembly GCF_040206685.1. Taxonomy (NCBI): domain Eukaryota; kingdom Metazoa; phylum Chordata; class Amphibia; order Anura; family Ascaphidae; genus Ascaphus; species Ascaphus truei. The sequence goes on from NC_134483.1 coordinate 65,250,133, forward strand.
AGACTAAACGAAATTCTTTCTTAAAGTTAGGGTAGCTATAATTAAGTCCAGGTTTTAGCTCCCAGATTGGTGAAGCCCAAGCCAGGGCGTCCCCGGTGAGAAGGGAAAAAACATAAGCTACCTTGGTACGATCCGTGTGGAAGTGAGAAGGTGACAGTTCGAATTGGATCTTGCACTGGTTTAGAAACCCACGGCATGCAAGCGGGTCTCCCGCGTATTTACTGGGCATAGGGATACGTAACTCCGAAGACCCTGTTCCTTCACGGGAGACAGTGGAAGAGATAACGGAACTGGAGACATTAACCTGGGGAATCTAAATGGATAAGGTAGCCACCTGTTGATTAAGAGCGGTGACCTGGTTGTCCAAGAAGGTAAAGTTTTTGGAGATGGTAGTTAGGGTATCTTCCACCTCAGTGGGGTCTGGGTCTGTGGGCTCTGTATAATGTAACGCTCTGCCTGCCCACAAGCCAGACGAGACCCTGGGATTTGAGGTGGAAAGGAGTAATACCACACACCTAATAGCAAACGGGGGCACGGCCGGAGTGTGGTAGTAGCTTAGCTGGTCCTGATAACAAAAATAGACAAAGTTGAGTACTTGCCAACTCCGGTGTTGAATGGTAAAGTCTGTAAGCCAATGGTCTAGGTTTAGAGAGGGCAGCGTGGTAGAGTGTCCGTAAGCCTGGGTCGTGGAGTGGAGAGAGCAGCGTAGTAGGGGTCCATAAGCCGTGTCCAAAGGATATAGAGGTCAGCAAGGTAGAGAGTCCAAAGCCAAGTCCAAGGGGTACCAGAGAGCAGCATGGTCGAAATCCAAAGCCAAGGGTCAAATTCCAGGGAGGTCAGCAGAATATCCAGGGACAGGAACAGGGAACTGGAAGACAAGAGAGCCAGGCACAAGCAGACAGCACCAAGGTACAGAAGCTATGCAGAGCAAGGAGGTAATGGTGAGGGGAGACTAAATAGTGGGCTGGGGCCTATCAGAGGAAGGGGAGGAGCGGACCGGGGGAGATCCTGATAGGGGAGAAGGGCCTGGGGGGCAGACCTGATGGAGCAGGGAAGAGTGTGATGCGCGCGCAGCACCTGAGGAGGCGGAGCCAGGCACCCGGCGCTGGTAAATGGAAGCCTGGGTCCGTGCGCACCCATAAGGGTGAAGCGCGCGACCCGGAAGTGCGGGAGCAGCCGTGGGGGAGACCGCGAGGACTGAAACACGCCACCGGGAAGCCCGAGCAGCAGGGAGAAAAGGTAAGGAGGCGCTGGAAGCGGGGGTACCCGCAGCGCGGATCCATACTCTGTGCCTAATAGCCTAAACCGCTGATGTAGCAACCTCGCTGTACAGTTTGGGAAGCGTCTTGTTAGCAAAATATGATCTGCTTTGATGGTCTGACATAGCTCTGCGCATTGCATAATCTCTCTAAATCCATGAGATTCAAGAAATTTGAAAGGCAACAAGTCTTTAGCTAGGATTTTTGGTAAATTGCCATTTAACAGCAGAGCTCTGTCATAGGTGCAATGTAATTTGTTCACCGTATCAAATGCTTCTCGAACTGTGGGCGGCTGTTGTTGCTTTGGGTGCATATATATATGGCTGTTTGTGCTACTAGCTGTAGCACTGACGACAAGTCTGGATTGCACACTTCTGTGGCTAGCCCCCACACCATCATCATTGTCTCTGATCCATCCATGTGTAAATACACTGTGTTGTCTGACTTATATGACACTCTTTTGTCTTACGAGGACTATATAAAGTTCTCTGCAACTGTGAATTGTAATAGCAGGTCATGTGACCTCTTAATGCTGAGGTGCCAAGGTGGGTAACATGGGTAACATGAGAAACATCTACCTGCACTCTGATTTGAAATGTAAAAAAAGCCTCACTTGCTCCAAACCTCCAATGCTTTTGCAATGAAAATATGGCCTAAGGGAGACATTACTGGGGCTTTTGGTCATTGTGATTGTGGTCGCCATTGTTGTGCTGGTGGTGTTGGGGGTGTTGGATCATCGCAACATATACTACTGGTCAATAATAGGGGGGATGAAGATGCCATATGCTGTAGAGCTGACATAGACTGTGCAACAACAGAGGGTGATTGTGAGGAGGACAGTAACAACAATGTATGTGCTGTTTTTGATGTTAGGTTATGTTTAAATAATGAATATGTAGGCATGTTACTAGCAGTTTTTCTTTTATTTGTTAATGCACTTTCACAATCTTTTATAATAATCACAGTATCATCACTTGCAGCTGTAACATTATCACATTCATCACCACCAGTGCCACCACCAGGTTTCATGAATACTTAGCAAGCAATGTAGAGCAAAGGAGTACAGCAACAAAAAGATTTATCCAGGGAAAAATAATAAGAGGGCAACTCCAAGGTAAAAATAAAAGGTATTTAATCCATCAGCTCACATAAAGTGAAAGAAAACAAACGCACCAATACAGTATGTATATTAAATGAGTCAGGGCAGGGATTATCATAAAAAATAGACAAATTATTTTAATCCATAACTTACAGGATATATCCACTATAGAGGAATTATCCAAATATAAAAATGTATATAAGTAATGGATCAGCATTATTGAGCATCATATGGTATATGGAATAACAAAATACAATAATCAATATATGCAAGATTAAAGCAAGGGGAAGGAGGGGAGGGGGAGTGGAGGATGGGGGAGGAGGGGAGAGGAAGGGAAGGGAGGAGGGAAGAGGGGAAATGGAAGGGAGAGGGGGGAAAGAGGAGGTGGGAGGAGGGGGGAGGGACGTCATGGAAGGAAGAGAGAAACAAGCAGAGATAAAGCAACATGTCTTAAATAAAAAAAAATTGCAACTCCCAGTCGGTTTTTATCCCAGCTGGATATAAGGTATTCATCATAAATATCCAATACATTGCTCTCTTATTTAGTTGATTTAAACGATACCCCTTTCTGACATGTGGTCGAATATATTCAATAGCACTAAATGAGAATTTTCTGAAGTAACTTTGGGGACAACTACAAAAAAAAGAACAGCTGGTAGGCTGAAGTCCCGGTTATTAATGGACCTCAGATGGTCCATGATCATGATTTTTAATGGACGGATCGTCCGACCAATGTAGTTTTTGCTACAATTACAGTGGAGTATGTATATTACATAGTTACTTTTGCATGTAATAAATGATGTCAGTTTATATGTGCGATCCGTAACTGTATACTGAACAGATTTGATAGGTTTGGCAAATTTGCACACCGAGCAATGCCGAAATTTGAAAAAGCCCAAGGGTGGCTGAAAACCTTTTGTGAATGTACTCGGGGCTGTAAAAAGACTAGGAGAAAGATACGTAGAGAGAGTATTCGTTTTACGAAACACAAACCTAGGGCCACCCTGTATAAAGGATTTAATCTCAGAATCTAGAAGAAGAGTATCCCAGTGTCTGGTAATTATAGCTTTGATGTCATTACTATGCCTGCTATGCGATAAAAAATGGGGTATCATCCCCTGGGCTAATCCTCTTCCTGTTTCTATTCCCCCTGCCCAGAGTGTATGTCAGCAATTCTGATCTTGGGGTCCGGAAAGCCTTATTAAAGACTAACTGTAAGTCATCCTGTCTGTACCCTCGCTGTAAAAATCTATCAGCGAGACTCCGTGATTGTTCAATAAACGCATCCATGGAGGAACAAATCTGCCTACAGTATGTCTAAGAAACTGACCTTTGGGAATTCCTCGAATGAGTGAAGTAGGATGTGAACTATCTGCCTTCAAAAAGGTGTTTCTAGAATTAAGCTTGCGGTATATGTCACTCTGCACGGAGTTGTCTGTATTAATAAAAAGCAATTAGTCCAGATATGCAATATGGTGTATATGAAAAGAAAAAGTAAACTTCAAGTTGAAATCATTCTGATTGAGGGATTCCACGAACTCTTCCAATAAACGTGTCCCACCTCTTCAAATCATAATAAGGTCGTCAATATAATGACGAAAGAAAACAATATTTGAATGATAGATATTCTTATCACTATATATATGTGTTTTCTCCCAGTGACCCATAAATAAGTTAGCGTATGACGGTGCAAAAGAGGTGCCCATAGCTGTGCCACATGTTTGTAAATAATATTGGTTATCAAATAAAAAATAATTATGTATGAGCAGAAATAAAGTAGATTCAATAATGAAAGTGCTCTATGCAGGTGATATATGAGAGGTGCCTAAATAATACTGGATGGCAGAAATGCCGTTCTTGTGATCAATAATGGTATAAAGTGAGGTGACATCAAGTGTAACCCATGTGTAATCAGAAGACCAAGAAAAATTGTGTAAAGCATTGAGAAGTTCCTTGGAATCCCTCAAAAAGGATGGTAAATCATAAACAATGGGTTGTAAGAAGTGATTAATATATCTGGCTAAGCCATCTCCAAAAGATCCAATACTCGGAATGATGGGCCTCCCAGGAGGCCCAATCAGTGTTTTATGGATCTTTGGGAGATGGTGAAATATGGGAATGATAGGATCAGTAACAGACAGGAACGCTCTTTCCTTCTCATCAATGACCTGAAGTATCATCCCCAGATCCAAAATATTCTGTAACTGTAATTGAAATGTGCAAGAAGGGTCACTCTTCAATTTGAAATAAGATTGACCATCAGATAATCGCCTAAGGGCTTCATTGCGATAGTCAGTGATGTTCTGAACTTCTATCGCTCCACCCTTATCTGCATTCTTGATGATTAGATTCTTATTCTCTTTTAAATGTTTTAATTGAGATAATTCTGTCTTTGTCAAGTTAGCATGTTGGAAAGACGAGAACCTATAGCCCTTGGCTAAAGCAAGTAGGTCTCGTTCTACAAGTTTCTCAAATGTTTTTATGTGTGGCCCTTTAATAGGAGGAGAGAACAATTACTTTTTCTTAAACCCAGAGTTGACAGTTCCTGGCAGGAAGGAAGAGGAAGAGGTAACAAAATCATGGTTATCATCACTGGATACATTTTCATCCAACAGATCATACAGATCTTGACACATAAAAAAGTCAGCAAACGTGGAGAGTGTGCCCCCCCCTATGTGCAGAAGGGGACAGCGAATTGGGCAGCCCGTCAGGAAGAGGGGATGCCGGGTCAGCGTCACCACCACACGCGGCGGGGGCCAAATCTACCACATCACATTTATTGTTGTTAACGAATTTTTTCAGTGTCAATTTTATGGTAATTTCTGCAGATCTATTGTTGTATCGAATAACCTGAAGTCTTCAGATGGGGCAAAATGTAATCCTTTGTTAAGAATAGAGATTTCAGCAGCTGACAGATCTACACCAGATATATTGATCACATTGTTGCACTCATTTAAGAGTGCGTTTTCCTTTTGTTTTGAGGGACCACCCCTTTTCGAACGTCTGGTCCTTTTTGATTTTTTGAGTCCCTCTGTAAAAAAAGGAAAGGGGGAGAATATTAATGTTCTTCTCGTAGTCTAATTTGTCACGTGCAATTTTTTTTTGCTTTTTAAGCATTATTTCTTGCTCCATTATATCTATATCTTCTAGTAATTTCTTATCTTTGATATTAAAATTGTTCAACAGCTGCGGAAATTTCATAGTGATTCTGATTTTAATATCAAAGAAAAGAAATTGCTAGAAGATAAGATATAATGGAGCAAGAAATAATGCTTAAGAAGCAAATCAAATTTGCACTCGATAAATTAGACTACGAGAAGAAACAGATATACATCTGGTTCAAACGCAGTCATCCAACAAGAACTACTGGGAGGTTTCAACGTAATAACACAGATGACCAGTCTGGACGATGTGGCAATTCAATGCCACGAAAATCCATTCTTAAAAAGAAAAATCACAGCGACGCGTCAAGTATATCAGACGCTTCTGACAATGACATTAGGACATCTGCAGTTTCTTTCTATGATGGTGAAACTACCAATAATGAATCCAGAGGAAGACAACCACATCAGAACCCCCCAGTCAGAGGTTCCACACAAAAAATGTAGAGAAATGTATTGTATTGGATATTTATGATGAATACCTTATTTCCAGCTGGGATAAACACCGACTGGGAGTTGCAACTTTTTTGAATTGAGACATGTTGCTTTATCTCCGCTTGTTTCTCTCTTCCTCCCGCGGCGTCCCTTCCCCCCCTCCCTTCCCTTCCCTCTCTTCCCTCCCCCCTCCCACTGCCCCCCAATCCCCCCCCTCCGTTCCCCTTGCTTTAGTCTTGCATAAATTGATTATTGTATTTTGTTATTCCATATACCATATGATGCTCAATAATGCTGATCCATTACTTATATACATTTTTATATTTGGATAATTCCTCTATAGTGGATATATCCTGTAAGATATGGATCAAAAGAATTTGTCTATTTTTGTGATAATCCCTGCTCTGAGTAATTTAATATACATGAATGACTTCACCACTGGAGGGTATTTGTCATTGTTTCCTTCAGTGATATTAACTATTGGTTTGATTATGATGTGAAATATGGAGTTTTATGTTGGTGCTTTTTCTGTCTTATATCTATTTTCATTGTTGCTGTTTTTAATATATATGTTTTGTTACAGGAGAGAGCGAGGAAGAGAGCGAGGAAGAGAGAGAGCGAGAGAGAGAGCGAGAGAGAGAGAGAATGAATGAATGACGTCCGTGACGGAAAGTGACGTCAGACGCCAAGGGAATCAGAGGGGGGTGAAAGAAATGGAGTTTCTCCCGAGATCTGCAGGACTGCAATCGGACAGGTATCCAGATTGTCTGAACTGCACAGCGGTGTTCTGAGCACAGTCTTCCTCCTGTTTAATGCTTATCTCTCATGTCCAGAGTGTATGTACCTGAAGTACATTACTGTTTTTATACTAAACTGGTTATGACTGAATTCCACTATGTTTCTTTTTTTCTCTCTAAATCTGAGGATTATCTACACTCACCTTTAATCCTGACAAGAAAAAAAAGTGATTGCACAGTTAGGAGAAGGCATGTTATCTACCTTCACAGTGTAAGTGGGCTGACATATGAGCCAAGATTGGATCTATACATCTCTTAATATTGTAAACACAGTGTACAGTGTAATATATTCCTTTTTTTCTGATCTTGGGTATTCCTGCTCCTTCTGGACTTTGTGGAGGGTCATCCTAATCAAAAAGCATGAAGGCCAAAAATACACAATAATAAAAGATTCACACAAGCACCTAAAAACCCCTATTCAAGAAATAAAAGCACTAGCCAAGCAATTAAATAAATAAAAGCACTAGCCAACTAATCAATTAAATAAATTGGAGAAGGAGTGGCTCAGTGATTAAAGATGCTGACTGGCACTGAGTTTGAAGCAGGGGAACCTGGTTCAATTCCCGTTGTTTTGACCTTGTGCAAGTCACTTTATCTCCCTCAGGCACCAAAAAAACATAGATTGTAAGCTCCACGGGCAGGGACCTGTGCCTGCAAAATGTCTCTGTAAAGCGCTACGTAAAACTAGCAGCGCTATACAAGAACATGCTATTATTATTATTATTATTATTAAATAAATAAAAGCACTTGCCAACCAATCAATTAAATAAATAACAGCACTAACCAACAAAACAATTAATAAATATAAACCACTAGCCAACAAATCACTTAATTAATAAAACCAGTAGGCAACACATCAATTAAAACCATTAGCCAAAAAATAAATAATTAAATAAAATCGCTAAACAATCGGAAAATGAAATAGAAACACGCCATCCAAATTACAAAAAATTGAAGCCAAAAATAAACAGAAAAAGAAAAAACAACAATCAATATAAAAAAAAGCATTTGACAAAAAAGGCATTGACTGTCACTAAATTTATCTGTACCCTAAACGGGCACAGATTAATACATTATCAGTCAATGGGCAATGAAAAACATAAAATATAAAAAATACAATAAAAAATTTGAAAAAAAGACATTTAGATACAGTAGCGACATCTTTTATTGCACTGAATGCCGCCGGCAAGCCGGGATCTACCCCAGCTGCCGCCAGTAACAACCGCGCGCCGCCGCGTTTCCCCCACGCACCCCCCCTCCACTTCGCGCGCAATTTAAATCCCTTCCCGACCCCGTACAAGGCTCCTGCTATGCCGCTCTGCTTCCCCGCACCCCCGCTTACCTTCATTTGATCTCCAGGGGTGTCGGGGAAGCCTGCGGAAGCCGGGGAAGACGGGGAAGCCGGGCGCGCATGTTACTGTGACGTCACAGTGCGCCGCCACGCGCCGCGGCTACCCGCTTCCCAGACGCATGCAGCCGGCGGCTTTTACTCGAATAAAAGCTGCCGCTGCTGTACATTCAATATTTGTCTTACCTTTAGAAGCGCTGACCCTCTGAATTACAGCATTTCTGCAAGCTCTCTTATCGCGACATCATCAAAGTCAATCCAAAGCCATCCACCTTGAAGTCCAGAACAGGTAACAACATTATTTTTTCTTTTATCTCCTTTCACCTTCTTCTATCTTCTTCTGTCATTATGTCTTTATTTTCTTTAATGTTCTATCTTCTTTCTTCATCCGTCAATCCAACCCCATGGTAAGTCCCAATGGGTGCTGAATCGTCGTCTTCTTCCTGTTAAATGAGGCGTCCAGGCCTTATATGTGGCCTGTGACGTCACTTTTCAGATCAGATGGTACAGCTCCAATATGATTGGATGCTGTACTATGTGCCCGCCTCTTTTTTTTTTAAGATGTGATGTCATCTCCAAGGGAGGTCCTTAAAACCACATAGCTATATCACATGGTATTACAGCCAATGGGATTGAAGACAATTAAAGACAATCCCATTGGTTCCTGTACCATGTGATAGGTTACATTAGTTCAAAAAGATGTGACATCACTTTAGGGATGACGTCACATCCTTTTGAACTAGCGGATGGCATGAGAATTTTGGGAGAAACTCGCATTCTAGAGCTGCTATTGGCCTTGATAAACTAATCGTGGCTACTAGAATTGCACGAGTTTAGAACCTGCCCATAAGTGACTTATCGCTGCTCACTCAGCGATAATTTTTTTTAAAGGCTCAAAATTTTGGCGATTTAGTCTTTTATTGCCCACTTATCTACACTTACAGAATCGTAGTAGGCATTTTGTCCGATAAGTGCTCGATAAGTGGCTTTGAACGCTTAGAGCATAGGCCCCTTAATTCTTTAAAAACACTTTTTGGTGTCCTAATGTTTTTACTCTTTATATATAACCTACTGTATGCCACCCATTGGACATCTAGCGACACTGTGAGGTAATTTACTGTACAGTACTGTAATTCGTGCAACTACTGTATCATACAGTAATTTTATTTTGAACCAGGTGTCAAAGTTACACGCATGCGCAGAAATCCTATGTCACGCTGTGACAGGGTGAATGAACGTCAGCAGCCATATACCTGGCAAACCTATGTTTAGGCTTGCAGTGCAGCAGTGACAAGGTTAAGTTTCAGTTGAGATGGGCTGCTTAATTAGTCTGACCCCAGCTGCATAATCAAGGTGTTTTAAAACCACCAGGCTGTACACACATGCAAGCTACTGCACTGACACACTTTATTCGAGCAAATACCCAGTATGTACCTGGCAGATACCTGGAATGCGCCGCTCCTCACCTCTGACAAGCCCCGTTGCGTTTGCCTTCCAAGCCTGGGTTCATGCCTGGCTGACGGGCGGCTGATCTGTTAAATGATAATGATTAGGATTTAATAGGCTGCAATGCTTCGCGTGTCTACCAGATGGCATAAATTCATGAATTGTAATGCAGTATATATATATATACTGTGCAGTATTGCAGCCAGCGGGAATAAAATGCTTCAATCCCTGCCTGGAAAATACCTCAATGCACTCGGGCAGAAAACAGTCACAAACCTCAATACACCCGGGTATACCCGAATTCGTGGGACTAGCCAAGCTCGAATAAAGTGTGTCGCCAGTGTAGTTGGTCAGGAGACAGGACTGAAATACTGAAGAGATTACTGAAGAGATTACTGCTATAAGGTCTGTTTTTCAAAGTACATGATGAACTGTGATGTGATGAACTGTCTGTGTTCTGCATGCTGAAGAGAAGCTGCCTTGTTTTTCTATGCTCTAGAGAAGCTATTTTGTTTTTGTCTGCTGAAGAGAAGCTATTTTGTTTTTGTATGCTGAAGAGAAGCTATTTTGTTTTGTGTGCTGTATGTTTTAAAGGCTCAATAAAGAAGCCTTATCAAGAGAACCCGCGTGTGTGGTTGCATGTACCCTGCAACATATGGTGTCAGAAGTGCCGGGATTTTGAAAGGCCCCTGCAGTTGAAGGGCCACACACACACACACATGCAAAAATGAGAAAATTTGAAGATTTTTTCAAAGAGTTTCTGTGCGAGCAGACCAGACAGCAGGGACTGTTAATGCAGGAGCAGACCAAACAGCAGGGACTGTTAATGCAGGAGAAGGCCCAACTACTATTGCAGCAGCAAACCCAGCTCCTAACCCAGCAGCAGGCAGCACAGGATGAGCGGATGGCCAAGCTGCTGACCCAATTCCAGGGGTCTCCCAGTCCAGAACTTGCGAACAAACCCCCGGTCCTCCTGAGGAAAATGGCTCGGAACGAGGATCCAGATGCTTTTTTACTGACATTTGAAAGTGCTGCCAAAGCTCAGGGCTGGGCTGCAGATCGCTGGGCAACTGCTTTGGCCCCGCTCCTCATAGGAGAAGCCCAGGCCTCATATCAGGGCCTCGCAGCAGATCAGGCATTAGACTACCAACAAGTAAAAGCCGCCATACTGGATCGCTTAGGTCTGACCCCAGAGACCTACCGGCAGCAGTTCCAGAACCTGAAGTACACCGCTAAGAGGAGACCCCGAGTCCTTGCTCAGCGGTTATTGGACTTGTGTACTTGCTGGATACAACCCGAGGAGCACACTAAGGAGGCAATTTCTTGAGCAAGTGGTTTTGGAACAATTCCTACAGATAATACCCCCTTCCGCACGCTCGTGGGTAAAACGCCATGCTGCTGAAACCCTAGCTTTGGTGGTCCGTCTCATTGAGAACTTCCTTGGGGCCGAGGATCAGGTGAGTGCCCTGGACCCGACGGATCCCACTTTACCAGCACTTGCGGAGACCCAAAGAGGGAGATTGGAACAACGGGGAAACTTCGTCAACCGCCAAGTGCCACGAAAGGAGCAGTCCTTCCAACAAGGAAGAAGTCAAAACGCCGGGCACCGCCGAGACCCTCATCCCCTTCCTGATGTCGGCTGGTCGCCAAATGAGAGGAACTTCCGAGGATGTCACCCACAGGACCCACCAGATGCCTGGTCTCCAGTATCCAGTCCAGCGGAGCTCTATCCACGGCCCCCTCCTGCGAGGGAACCTTCTCCATGTTCCGCCTGCGGAGAACAAGGCCACCGGCATGTGGACTGTCCACAGATGGATTGTTCCTTCAGCAGGACCGTCACCTTGGCCTTCACTGGAGAAAATTACAAGCCCTGGCTACTTCCAGCCCAGGTTGGGGGAAAAAAATCCAGGCCTTTGTAGATTCAGGCTCTGGGAAAACTCTGGTCTTCCAGGAACTGTTACCGCCTAACATGTGTTCTTTTGACTCTCCATGGAGTATAGAATGTGTACACGGCGATGTAAAACGGTATCCGACTGTGAAAATCCAGCTACAGGTAAAAGGTCAGGAGGCCTACCTTGAAGTAGGAGTCGCTCCTTGGCTCCCTGCCCCCGTTGTGCTCGGCCGGGACTGGCCTTTCTTTTCGGACCTAATGGCTCCAGTCTCTCACGAGGAGCCTTATTATATGGCTCAGGAGAACCCTGACAAACTGTTCCCCTTCTCGGCAGACCTTTTTCCCAGTAGACACTGGGTTCCAAAGACTCGGAAGCAAAGACGCTCTGACAAACATGACTGGTTGCAGAAATCTGGATCTCAAGGTGACCATTCTAGTAGCCAGAAGTCACAAGTGATGGCTGGAGATGGCCAGAGGGAAGGGGATATGGGCCGTGGAGATTTACCAGACCTATACCTCCCTGATTTTCGCCAGAGGCAAAGGGAAGACCCAGTCCTTGCTAGACAGTATGATAAGGTGGTAAAAATTGATGAGCAGATATTGAATGCACAGGGGGTGATAGTATTCCCCCATTTTGAATTATCAAATGATATCCTGTATAGGGTGAATAGGCAGACACAAACAGGGGAGGTCACCAGACAGATATTGGTTCCCAAGGCGTTTGTTAAATCTGTGTTCACTCTAGCCCATACTGTCCCTTGGGTGGTCACCTTGGCAGGGATAAAACATTAGACAGTATTTTGTCCTGATTCTATTAGCCAGGGATGCATAGTTATATTGCTATGTTATGCGGGGCATGTCCGGAGTGCCAGCTAACTAGTCAGAAGGGACAAAAACCAGCCCCTTTGGTTCCTCTACCCATCGTGTCAGTTCCCTTTGAGAGGATTGGGGTAGACATAGTAGGACCTCTAGAACCTTCTGCGAAAGGACACAGGTTTATTCTTGTAATACTGTAGTTGACTATGCAACAAGATATCCTGAGGCGTTCCCCCTGAGAACAGCAACGGCGAAGCAAGTAGCCAACAAGTTGTTGGAGCTGTTCTAACGGGTTGGACTTCCCCAGGTTATGTTGACAGACCAAGGTACAAATTTTATGGCTAAACTGATGCAGGATGTCTTAAAATTACTAGAGGTCAAGTCTGTTCGGACATCGGTCTACCATCCACAGACTGAAGAATTGGTGGAAAGATTAATCTGAACTCTAAAAGGGATGCTGAGGAAATTTGTAGATTCAGTGAAGAGAGCTTGGGATGAACTTCTCCCTTTTCTGCTGTGCAGTGCGGGAAGTTCCCCAGGCCTCCACGGGATTCTCTCCATTTGAACTTCTGTATGGCCGCCAACCCCGGGGTATCCTAGACCTCCTAAAGGAGTCCTGGGAGGAACAGCGGTCCCCTTCTAAGAATACCCTGCAATATGTATTGGACCTTAGGAAGCGCCTAGATGTGGTCGGACATTTTGCTAGGGAGAATCTTAGATCAGCTCAGGACAGTCAGGAGAGACATTACAATCAAAATGCTCGTATGAGTTTCACCCAGGAGATCAGGTGATGTTGTTGTTACCCAGTTGTGAGAGCAAACTCCTAGCCAAATGGCAAGGCCCGTTCGAAATACTCCGCCGCACGGGTGATGTGGATTACGAGATCGCTCAACAAGGGTCCAGGAAGGGTAAACAAATTTTCCATGTGAACTTGCTGCAACCCTGGAAGATGCAGCGGTCTCTATTCATTCACCTGTTGGAGGAGGAAACGGACTTGGGTCCTCAGCCCCCACTGGAGAACATCGTGGGTGATGATAAAGTCCCAATGGGTAGACAGTTGTCCTCTGAACAAAAAGGGGTCTTGTTAGAAATAATTACACAATTCCATGATGTTTTTTCTGATTTGCCAGGACAAACAAACTTAATTTCACATGCGATCGAGACAGCACCTGGGGTAAAAGTACGTTCCCGTCCTTATAGGTTGCCTGAAAGTCGTAGGGCTCTGGTAGAGAAGGAGGTACAAGAAATGTTACACTTAGGAGTGATTGAGGAATCATGCAGTGAGTGGTGTAGTCCACTAGTTATGGTCCCTAAACCCGATGGGAAGGTAAGATTTTGTGTGGACCTCCGAAAGGTCAATGCGGTATCCACGTTTGATGCATAGCCGATGCCAAGGGTGGAGGAGTTAATTGACGCCCTTGGTAAAGCGGAATATATATCAACTCTGGACTTAACAAAAGGATACTGGCAAATACCTTTAGACGAAAAGTCCAAGTGCAAAACAGCCTTTGCCACTCCCATGGGTTTATACCAGTTTGTGACAATGCCATTTGCACTGCATGGAGCCCCAGCCAGATTTCAGAGACTCATGGACAAAGTACTGAGACCTATAGGGCTTATGCCGCTGCCTACCTAGATGACATTGTCATTTATAGTAAACACTGGCAGGCCCATCTAAATAGGCTGAAATCGGTCCTCAAATCTTTAAGAGAGGCAGGGCTCACAGCCAACTCTAATAAATGCGTAGGTAAGGCAGAAACCAAATACTTAGGGTATTTAAATTTGAACAATATATAAGACAACACATATAATTAATTATGTTGTCTTATATATTGTTCAAATTTAAATTGTCTGTTTTAATTGCTTTACTATCTGTTTTCATTGCGCATGCCCTTGGTGCTGATACACCTCATACGTGTATACACTTACCAGGAGTACGGTGTCCCTGTATACCATCTAGGGAGTACTTGCATTCGATTGGTGGAGTGATGTCACGTCCGGTTTGTTTCCGGTATTTCAGGAGGCTGTGCATGAGTAACGCTACTCTTTGAAAAAGCCCATAGCGGGTGAAACGCGTAAGAGGTGCGAGGGGGGTGTCACCACTCCTCTTGTTTTTTTAAAACCCATGCTTTAATAAAGTTACTTTATAGCACAGTCCAGCCTTTGCCATTTTTGCTGTGCGGCTGTGCCCGCTGTCTCACTCTCCTCCTCGGCGGTGGTGATTTCTCCTTGTATCTTCATACAGCGTGGAGCACACAAAACCGGATGAATCAAAGACATATGTGAGTACTTTGCTACTACTTTGAAAGTTGGAGCTTCCCCAGGTGTACTGGTTTATTGAGTTGCAGGATTTATGCATGGGGTCTGGGTGGGTCTCAGGACTCCCCCCGGACAAGCCTTCACAGTCTTGCCAGACCACGTCCCAACTAGGGGTTAATTTATATCAGCTCCACTTTTTATTTTATTATCCGGATGCAGCAATTCATCATATATGTGGATATAATGATCTGTAGCACTAGTTAATTGAGGGGACCTATACCTCAATATTCCTTCAGTATGAAGGACTCCAATGCTAGATTGACCAGGTGGTATATGGCCCTCCAACCCTTCACATTTGAGATTCAGCACAGGCCTGGAAAAGAAAATGCAAATGCTGACTTCTTTTCTAGAGAAGGGGTGGATGGTCGGGCTTCAGCTGTGAGTGGCCCCAGCCACACACTAACAGGGGAGGAATGTGACAAGGTGAATGAACGTCACCAGCCATATACCTGGCAAACCTATGTTTAGGCTTGCAGTGCAGCAGTGACGAGGTTAAGTTTCAGTTGAGAAGGGCTGCTTAATTAGTCTGACCCCAGCTGCATAATCAAGGTGTTTTAAAACCCCCAGGCTGTACACACATGCAAGCTAGCTGGTCAAGAGACAGGACTGAAATACTGAAGAGGTTACTGCTCTGTGTCCTGCATGCTGAAGAGAAGCTGTCTTGTTTTCTATGCTGAAGAGAAGCTATTTTGTTTTTGTCTGCTGAAGAGAAGCTATTTTGTTTTTGTATGCTGAAGAGAAGCTATTTTGTTTTGTGTGCTGTATGTTTTAAAGGCTCAATAAAGAAGCCTTATCAAGAGAACCCGCGTGTGTGATTGCATGTACCCTGCAACACACGCATATGCGTTTCAACCAGGTTCCCATACGGAGACGCATGCGCAGAAACACTGTGACATGTGCACTGGACAGAACTATACAGGAAAAAAAATGCCATCATAATGTAAAGTAAAAATAAACACAAAAAAAAAATCAGGATTTCATAATGTAAGGTTTGATTATTAATATTGAATATTGGCTCTTTCTATGGAAGCCAAGAGGTCCAAAAGCCAGCCATTAACATTTTAAATTTGGGGAAAGTGACTACAGTATGTAGATAGCCACAGATTTTCCATGGCAAAGGGTCTAAAACAGTTCTAAACATCTCTTTGATATCGGATCATGTACACATGAACGGAAATAAGTGACAGGTTGCATTACAATTAGATTTTTAAGACACAATAACTTGCGATCGCCCACTTGAGTTTCTGGACGCTATTGCAGACAACACTTAATTTCAATTTCTGCACTCTTTCAAACACCAGAAACTCGCAGCTAAACGCGTGAATATTTTCTGAACTCTCACGCCAAGCCTAGGCTAGCCTAGGATTAATTCCCGAGAAATGGTCAAATCTAGTCCGCTGCATCTGTACATATTCATTTGTAAATGCATTTTTTTATCTTTATCTTTTAAGTATATACATGCTTTGTATGTAAATGAACCTCTTGATTGATACAGAGGCTTGTTCTCTGTGTTTCACCTCCTAAACACCCCGATGGTCAAATAAAGACAATAATAATCGTGTTACTCCCCTCCCTGGGAATGAAATAAACACACAGTGCTTCCTTGGTGAAAAAGGTCTTTATTAACTCATATCAACAACCAGTTGACCTTGTCCGGCTGCCCATCAGCCACATGAGACCATGGCATTGCCATAGCTTTTGATCCTGCAGCCAGAATTTTGGACCAGCAGATCTATTATCAATAATGGAGAACACACCCAAAACCAAATAGCACACAAGGGGTGTGACATTGTTCAGTATATCAACTGTTATAATTCAACGCACCAAATAATTGGGCCCAAGCCTGGCAAGTCAACTCTGCAAAGCTGTGACAAATTACACACACAAACCAAATTACATTATTATTATTTTTCTACTTACAATTCCCCATTCTTTTGTTTCAATATTTGTGTATATTTGTGTAAAACAAAAGAGACTGCTTCACTAATGGCCCCCAGGTAAGAAGTCTTCCCCATATCGTCACCCCTTATAAGGTCTTGCCTTAGACACTCCCCCAATAGCACTTAGCCCTTATCCTCCCTTGTGGACTGTTGGAGGGAGTGGGCAGTGTCACCTGGTCATACTGTGCAAGCCTTAGTGTGTATCAGAACTACGTGGCCCTCAGAGGTATATTGAAACCCCCAAAAGACAAGAGTACTGAATAAGTCAAAACTGTGTGTTTAATGTTCATACCAAAGTTAAAAACAGGGAAGACAAAATACTGTGGAATCTGTAAAATCAGCAGAGCTACACGTAAAAGCTTTGGTAGCTAGAGAAGGTCAAAGAAGTCGGGGGGAGGGCAAGCAGTGACAGACGAAAATAAAGGTTATTTGTAAGATCTGCAGCGCTACATGGTAACCATGGGACGAGAAAAATCAGGCAGATAAGAGGTATAAAGCGAAAACAAGACAAAAAAAAGAGTTAACTGTAAGGTCTGCAGAGCTAGATGCAAGGCAAGTTTCACGAAGGAAAGACATAGTGCAGGGGACCAAAGAATAGCCGTACTGCTGCTTTCTGAAGAAAAATTTGACAAGAAACAACAAGTAGACTGGGTAGGGTTTATAAACCCTGCACTAAGACGGACACTGATCTCCTGGGAGATTCTGGTTCCTACCAGCTCTGGGTCTGAACTTGACTCTTGTGTGCCCCTACAGGTCTACAGGAAGTACTGCAGGAGGAAATCTTGACAGTGCAGGGGCTTTCTATTTGATATATCTTAAAATTCTAGATATGTTCCATTTACAAATCAGGTACATACAATTAAGGATGTCTCAAAATCGTCTTAAAATCCCCACTCTTCGCTCGTATCTGACATCCACACAAGGTCTGTGACTGTAATTGATATGGGTTTGATTGTTGTTTGCTTTTAACATTCAGTGGTTAGGATCAAAGTAAATGACAGTCATTTTCTTTACTTATATATCATTATTAACTTGGTGCTAGATTTTCTCATCAAAGCATCCAAAGTCTTCTCCCCTTTTAGAACTACTATTAAAATATAGGATGAAACCACAGCATTTTATTGACATAGCCTTTCCTTGCACTGTCTATAAAAACAGACACAGCTTTAAAACATCCCTTTAACATTCGTGTTCCTTGGTTATAGATGACCTTAAGTACTTTACAACTTGGCAGTATTTTAAGGCTAATTATTGTTGACTTTGTTGTTGAAGTATTGTGGTAATTTGCAGTTTCAATTGCTGCATATGTAAGAATGCTATGTGTTCTTATTCTTTTGGGCAAAATGGCTACAGTGTACTTGTGCATGAACAATAAAAGGTCAAAATAATAAAGTTTCCCTGCTACAAAACTGGTAAGAGAAAAAACAATACCATATGCTGGTAAGTGTATACCAAGTTGTTTTATAGGTTTTTGTTTTTGGTGATACTCTGTATGGGTATGTAGGAATATTATAAGTACCATGTTTGAACTAAAAAATGATTTTGTTGAATTAATTAGTAAAAAAAAATTAAACAATTACTTTTGATTTTGTATTTGTTTTTCCAAGTTGTAATTGACAAATAGATTTTGCCAATGATAGATTTTTATAGCAGTGGGGCATTTCACTCATATAACACTGACTCAATTCAGTAACCAAGTGGTTACAAAACAAGTGTAAATATAGTACACAATTAAAAAAAGTGTGTGTGCCGAGCACGCACATTTTAAGTAAAACGTCTTTGTCTTTTGTCACTGTTTTGTCACAGAAATTGTATTTGTAATGGTGATGTTTTTAATTAAAAATGAAAACACAATTTTAGTGCCAAAACGCAATGAATTTTGACTTAGAACTGGGGAGGCGCAAACTTTTTTCCCGGCGCCCCCCTGCATGCAGTTCCCTCACCTCCGCACTCACCCTAACCCCCGCTCCGGCGTCATGAAGTCACATTGCCATAGCAACGTTACGTCACATGAAGTCGTGGCGTCATTTGAGGCCGCGTTGCCATGGCGACGCGTGTGAGAAGCCACCGGAGCCATGGTAAGTTAGGTTTAAAGAGGCCCTGCAGCTCCCCCGGCACTTAATTTAAGTGCTTTTGGGAAGCACGCGGGGCCTCTGTAAACACGCGCCCTCCTGCACTCAGTCTCGCGCCCCCCAGTTTGCGCACTGCTGACTTAGAACACATGTTTTAGCTATTTGCACTTCTATATTTATAACTGTGAATTCCTTGTTTGCGTGTCAGTCTGTGTGTGTGTGTCAGTCAGTGTGTGTGTGTGTGTGTCAGTCAGTGTGTGTGTGTATATGTGTGTCGGTCAGTATGTGTGTGTGTCAGTCAGTGTGTGCGTGTGTGTGTGTGTGTGTCAGTGCGCATCTGTGTTTCGGTGTCTCTCTCTGTGTGGTGTGTGTTATTCTCAGGGTCCTGCCCCATTCTCTACTGACTCTCTTCACCACCCCCCACCCCGCTCGAGAATCTGTAGACACGACTGTGTGTGCTGGTGCCTTCTGCCGGCTCACTTGAGTGGAGGGTGTGCTCTGCGGCTCACGGGGTGTGCTCGGCGACTCTGGTGTGCTCTGGGGGGGATACACCACTCATCATATGCAGATCGATGTTTTGCCGTCTCCTCTGGTGTTGAAGGGTGTACAGGGGATACAGTCACCAAGCTGGCACAGCCGAGCTCCATATCCCTGCCGAGTACCCTAGCAGCCCCCACTCTCTCCCCCTTGGCAGAGCTGTGGCCAGATTTTGTGTGTCGTTTTTCTCAAGTGTGTGTGTGTATGTGTCCATCCCCATCCATCCAGCGCTGCCTCCTCCTGGTGGAATCTGGCAACACTGACGGCCTCTTCTGCCAGTAGTGATGTAACATCCGACACCACTGACTTCCTCCAATCAACTGCATTCACGCCGTTAAAGAAGTTTCATCTCAAAAATGGTGTCATAGTATCAATATTTTTTGCATTGTCAAAATCTTTCATGAAATGTTGACTACCACAATCAAAATAATTTTCACCAGGTTGGTGATTGTGGTAGGCAAAATTTCGTTAAATATTTTATGAAAATACAAAACAAATTAATAATATGGCACCATTTTTTTTAATTTAGAATTGTTGCTGCCAGACTAATACTGTACCTCAAAGGCTTTTAATTGCAATGCATAGCAAAAGGTATTTTATACAGAATTATGTGTCATGCTACAGAAAAATGTAACAAAAAAAGCATTAGTGTAAAGCAGGCCTGCACAACTCCAGTCCTCGAGGGTTGCAAACAGGCCAGGTTTTCATGATATCCCTACTTCAGCACAGCTGGATAAATTAGTGGCTCAGTATGACTGAGCCACTAATTGAGCCAGCTGTGCTGAAGTAGGAATATTACGAAAACCTGGCCTGTTTGCGGCCCTCGAGGACTGGTGTTGTGCAGGCCTGGTGTAAAGTCCCTAAATAGTGCACAACACATTATGAACTATATTTCAGAATTTTATGTGCACTTACAATATTCTAAAATGACTTTTACAGCTGAGTAATATACATAATTTTGCAAAATATAATGGGGTTGGATTTTTCTTAGGTATTTTTCTTTTGACATGAGTTTCAGAGCAGGTAATTTTCATTCATTATATCTGAAGTGGTAAAAACTGTACCTACCAGTGATGACAAATAGTACAGCAGTAGACATTAACAAACTATATTGTACTTTATTATATAGTAACATATTGTCAAATAATTAAAGCCATTGCCATGTTTGGGTTCTTTGAAAGCAAAACAGTTCAATTTGTTTATTTTTATTTCACCTGTCTCCAGATCCTTGACCCTTGATCTTTGGCTACAGTGATACGTTATGTGGGTTACGCCGTGTTACTTACGCCTTTATTGGGAGACCAATCACACACCAATTCATGTTTTTCAATAAATAAATAGGAATAATTGACTTCCTTTTTGTGAGATGTCATTGTGTAATTAAGCAACTCCCTTCCTTCCACCTACAGTACCAGAAAAAGTGCCCTTTCCTTTTCTCCTGATTTGTCCTAAGTTAGAACAGGATGGGTCTGAAAGTTAATTAAATGCTTTATTGATGTCCATTTTTTGTTAGATAAATATCATCTCACTTTCTAAAGAATCAAAAGGTTACATGATTTCTTTATGAGTATAGAAAACTTTTTAAGGAAGCCAATTATATTATTAGGTTGCTACAAATATTTTTATTGTAAGGCAAGCAGTACTTGGAAGTCATGAAGAAGTGAACAAATTTGAAGACACAAGAGGGTCTATGGGTTACGGTTTAAAGACAGGACATACTGTATGACCTTTGACTTTAATTTGGTTATTAACACTTGTACTCTTATCCCCTTGCTCTACAGCAATGATAAAGAACACGTATGAACACAGTCGGATGACTGAGACAGGGCAATAAAACAGTCTTACCTTATAACCGCAGGCACATATATAAATGCTTCCATTGCAGCAATACATTCTGGGTAAATGAGCATGTGCAGTGTCACTTTGTGCTTTTTATTCACTTTAATATGGATCCTTATCATATTATACCTACTGTTAAACACAGATGTTAAATCAAAGCCTAGCTTAAAATAGATGGCTAGTAAATCTACTCACGGACAGCTGTTTTGACCTCTTGAGTGAGCGTGCTGCGGGCCTTAGCTACAAACCAGGTACACAGTATGTTATGGAGAGGCCATTCTTGTACATGGCGCTTCACAGCAGTAATACACATGACATAATAATATAATACATGATGGGAATAAGCATTTGAGACAAAACAGTAACCTTAGGAAAAGGAGTCCCTCTCCACCGATCTAACAATCTAAGTGGTAAGTAGGGAAAACGTATGGAGAAAGTACAGTAGGAGGGTGTTCTAGTAAGTGCACCTGCAAAAGGTAAAGGTCAATGCATAAGATGTATAGTATTATCCATTTTGCTGCCCATATGCTTCGTAAAGAGGGGGATGGGTCTTAAAGGTGGAGAGAGAGAGTCCTAGTCGGATATTGAGGGAAAAGGCACTCCAGAGGTGTGGGGCAGTAAGTGAGAAGGGTATTAGACAAGAAAGGGCTTTAGATACAAAAGTGGTAGACAGACGATATCTTTGAGCAGAATGACAGGGTTGGGGCAGTGTATTAAGAGAAATTAGGGCTAAAATGTAAGGAGGGCAAGAAAAGTGTATAGCCTTAATAGTGAAGAGGAGAATTTTGTGAGTAATATGGGATTAAATAGGAAGTCAGGACAGCGATTTCAGCAGTAGAGACACTGAGACAGATTTAGGAGAGAATAAAGTGATTCGAGCAGCAGAATGTAGGATAGATTGTAGGAGAGACAGGTGAGAGGCAGGTGGGCTAAACATTAAAAGGTTACAATACATAAACGGGATCAGGGTCCGGCCCTACTCAAAGAAATCCAAAACACTAGAATCGAGCTTAATCTAGTCTTGGCCTCCCAGGCAGACAACACGCTGAGTTGGTCCAAAAGGCTATTCTATGATAATTCAAACAAACCAGATACCTTACTGGCTAACAAATTGAGGAATAGACACCCAAATTATAGTATCCGGGAGCTACGGCTAAAAACAGGAGCCAAAACAGCTAACCCAAAACTTATAGTGGAGGAATTCAGGAGCTTTTATGAAGATCTTTATAATGGGGGAAAAGTGGCACATAATGGTAAAACCAAAAGAGTCATGAAGGATTTCCTGAAGGGCTCACACCTACCAAGATTGAGTGGTTCGGAGAGGGAAGTTTTAGGGGCAGACTTTACTATAGAGGAACTTACCCAGGTTATTCAGAACCTCAAACCTTCCAAAGCACCTGGACCTGATGGGTTCTCCAACCTTTATTATAAAAAATACATTGAGCTCCTGGGGCCTCACCTCCTCAGAATGTTCAATGCGGTGCTGGAAGGGGCCGCGTTCCCGGAACAGATGCTCCAAGCGTCCATCTCAGTAATCTATAAGCCTGGGAATGACCCATTAGACTGTTCAAGCTACAGGCCCATTTCGCTCATCAACACCGATATCAAAATCTATGCTAAATTACTGGCCAATAGATTAAGTCACATCCTGCCCAGACTCATACATCCAGATCAAGTCGGGTTTATTAAGGGTCGACAAGCCGCAGACAACACACGACGGATCATTGATCTGATAGATATAGCCAATATACGTAAGATCCCAGTTATGATGTTGAGTCTGGATGCTGAAAAAGCTTTCGACAGGATTGACTGGCCGTAATTGAGGGCCACGCTTGGGGAGTTTGGACTGGGGGCGCGGGTGATCAATGCTATCCTGTCACTGTACCAAGGTCTGGCCGCCAGGGTGATCCACCAGGGATTTCCGTCGGACCTTTTCCAAATTAGAAGTGGCACTAGACAGGGGTGCCCATTATCCCCCCTTTTATTTGCAATGTGCATGGAGCCCTTGGCGGCACAGATCAGAAATAATCCCAATGTTGGAGGCATTGAGGCAGGCTCACAGGCGCATAAGATAGCGCTATATGCAGACGATGTCTTGCTAACAATCTCAAGGCCGCTCACATCCCTACCGAACCTATTCAACTTGCTAGGGAAATTCCATGACATATCAGGCTTTAAGATCAACCAATCTAAGTCTGAAGCCCTGAATATAAGCCTCCCGAAAGAGACAGAAAAGTTGATACAGATCAATTTTAACTTTAATTGGCCAAAACATGGAGTGAAATACCTAGGGGTCATTATCCCCAAAGATTACAAAAGTATCTACCAAGCAAATTTTCCCAAACTGATCCGCGATCTAAAGGAAGAGCTGAGAAAGTGGGCGTCTTTTAAAATTTTCTGGATCGGATGGATACATAGCATAAAGATGAATCTCCTCCCACGCATCCTGTTTCAGACGTTGCCGGTGCCACTTAGACTGACGGACATACTCTCACTTCAGTCTGCTATATCCAAATTCATATGGGAGGGGAAAAAGCCTGGAGTAAAGGGTATGATTCTAAAAAAAACAACATTGGAGGGGGACCTGGCGGTACCTTGTCTGGTATCTTATTACAAAGCAGCACAATTAAGCCAAATTTCCCAATGGCACACAAACCCGGATTCGAAAAGGTGGGTTGCATTGGAAAGTGAAGCTTGCTCCCCAATAGAGTTGAAAATCTTGATATGGTTACCCACAACAGCCTTGAAGCTGATGAATAAGCCGCTGGCCTCAGTGGCGAACTCACTGGCTATCTGGGAGGCCAATAAACTTAGGTGCAATCTGTCATCTAGAGGATCGCTGATGACCCCGCTCTGGGGCAACCCAGATTTTGCTCTAGGCCTGTACAGAAAGGAATTTACAATTTGGAAGCAATTAGGCATACATAGGCTCTGAGATCTAGAGGGGGGCAAAGATATTAAGCCCTTTGCACAAATTTGAGAGGAATCAAACATCCCCCCTCAGAAATATTTAGATTTCTCCAACTGCGAGCATTCTACATTAGCGTTACCCCACGACCCCCACTAACCAGGTTTGAAAAGCTCTGTCTAGTTGAGACGGATACCAGGGGACCCATATCGCTGTTGTACAGAGAAGTGATCGGTTCAGGAGTAAAGGTCGACCACAAACTGAGGTACATGGATCAATGGGAGAGAGATCTGGGTGAAGTTCTAGAGGCAGAGGACTGGGCTAAAATAATTACGGCATCAGCTAAGAGCTCTATATGCAAGACGTTAAGGGAAAACATATAAAGTTTTAATGCGATGGTATCACACTCCCATGAAATTATTTAAATTTGTACCAGGGTACTCCCCCCTGTGCCCTAGACAATGCGGAGCAACATCTGATTTGTTACATATGCTGTGGTCCTGCCCGAGGATTAGACCGCTTTGGCGAAAAATCAGAGATTGGCTTGAGAGGTTTCTTAACCTCAAAATTCCTATGGACCCGTGGCGGTTTCTGCTAAAGAGACCGTCAATGGGGTGGACTAAATCAAGTAATAAATTGGTTGCCTATTTCGCAACAGCAACTCGGTGCGAGATCGCAGCATTATGGAAGCAACCCGAAATTCCCCCAATTTCCAAGATTCGGAACAGAATTTGGTTCGTATGCCAGATGGAGAAGTTAACGAGTTTAGTTAATGACACTGGCGAAATTTATCTAAAAACCTGGACACCTTGGCTGGCCCAGATGGACATCCCGGGAGTGGAAAGAGATACCATCCTGCTTTGATAGTAGTAGATGCGTTTTCCCTTGATTAATGCTTAGAGGAGGAGTTACTAGGGACACGCGGTGAAAAGAGCAGCCCCGACAAGTACGCAGAGCGGGAGCCTAGACCCACAGCTAGACGAGATCGCCCAGAAGGGATTAGGACCTGGAAACCCTCAGGTGATGAATTATCATGACACTATTAGTCCCGGTGGGAGTGAACCCCGCACCGCACCTCCCTCCCCCCCCCTTCTCTTTCCCCTCTTTCCCCTACGTTCCCCTTTTTTCCCAATACCCGTTTTTGATAAATGTTAGTATGCAACAAAGTGTTTCTGTACAATGTTAGCTGAAGTAATGGTTGTACATGTATTCTGCTGAAAAACTCAATAAAACTAAAGTTATAAAAAAAAAAAAAGTTACAATAGTGGAAATTAGAGAGAATGTGGGCCTGCATTCGAGTTTTAGCAGTAGAGCGACAGAGGAAAGGGTGAATCTTTGCAATGTTACAGAGGAAAATAATTGACAGCTTTTAGTTACATTGTGAAAGTGAGAGGAGAATGTGAGGGAGGGGGAGTCAAATGTGACACCTACTGTAGGCAGCATGCTTGTGCTACTCATGTATAATAGTGCTGCCAACAGTAATGTAGAAGGGGGCAGTAGGGCCGGGCTTGGGAGGAAGTATGAGGAGATCCATCTTTGACATGTTTTTAGTCAGCGCAGGGCCATCCATAATGATATAGCAGAGAGACAGTGGTCTGTACAACAAGTATAAGGTCAGGGGTTGAAAAGTTCATTTGTGCGTCATCATAAATGTGATATCTGTACCCAAGAGATGTGATAAGGTCACCTAGATAGAGCGTATAAAGAGAAAAAGGAAGAGTTCCCATGAAAGACCCTGGGAAACACCCACAGAGAGATTGAGAGAGGAGGCGTTACCAAACGAGACACTGAAGGTACGAGAAGTAAGAGGAAATCCAGGATAGTGCCGTTATGGATGCCAAGAGTATGGAGAATGAGATGAAGAAGAGGGTGGTCCACAGTATCAAAGGCTGCAGAGAGTTCAAGTAATATGAGCAGAGTGTAATGACCTTTGTGTTTAGCAGGATGAAGGTCTTCAGTTGTCTTAGTGAGGGCTGATTTTGATGGAGTGAGCAGTACAGAAGCCCGATTGTTGACAATCCAGGAGAGAATAGGAGGTAAGAAAATAGAAAAAGAGAGAGGATACAAGACGTATAAGGAATTTAAAGGCAAAGGGCAGAAGAGAGACACAGTGATAATTAGAGATACAGGTAGGGTCAATCTTGCTGTTTTTGAGCATAGATATAACTGTTGTGTGCTAGAAGTAGGTGGGAAATGTACCAGGGGGAGGGAGGAATATCAAATATTTGAGTGTAGTGATTAGAGTAGGAGTGAGAGGCTTGAGGAGATGGGAGGGAATTGGGTCAAGAAAACCAGTGGTAGAGGGAAAAGAGGAGATCAGCAGCAACACATCCTCATCTGTAGAGAACGATGAGTTTGTAGGCGGTCACTGCGTAGATAGGAACTCAGCCAAAAAATGAAGTAAAATCAGCTCTATTAAACAAAGGTGCTGGACATCACAGAGAGACCTCTGACCTCTGACGCGTTTCGTCCCGTCCTGGGACTTTATCAAAGAGTGAATGAACTCTCTCCAGACAGATCTTAAATAGGCAAGTCCCCTTCCACTATTGGCTAAAAATTATTCACACAGTGAGAAGCACTTAATCAATCAATCAACCCGATTGAAACCTCATGTGGAAAGCAAACTTGCCTGCCTGTAAGATGTGCTGTATAGTGACACATAACAAGTGATATACATTTAAACAACATACAAACATTTAAAATTATATTAAAAACAATTTTTTGTGATGTAAAGCAGCATGAATATAAAAATAATGATTGATTGCACTGGATAGTACCTTAGACCCATATGTGAAGTGAGTAGAAAGAAAACCAAATATTGAACTGATAAGCAATTGATATACATTATATATTCAGTGTATATTCATATCCCATCCAAGGATGGTAATATATATGTGACAATGAAAGTAAGTTATATCATACAATGTCAACATAATAATGTACAATAAATGTGCTATAATAAATAAATGGTAATTTATGGCGATGTATATGTAACAGTACAAATAGGTTGTAACATTAGTATCAAATATGGATAAAAAATGTTATATTAAACATACTACACAGAAAGCGGGGAGTAGGGAGTGATCAACTAAACCATACTGAATGTGTGTAAACTTAATAATAATAATACAATTGATAATGAAAGGTAGGTGCAACTGTGAACTGAAGTGAATCAGAAAAAGTGAGGGATACAATGGTTTGTACACCAAAAGAAATTCACTTACATGCACACTACCCAAAATTTAAAATGTAACCTTTAATAGTCAATACTTAAAACATATATTACCAATTTATAAATGTGAAAACATATAAAAATGAATTAAATGAATAGATAACTAGGGCAACTAAGCAGTCTCTAATGTTGAAATACATATGCTTGATGCTGGAAAATGAGAGACTGCAAGGGTGCAAAAACAGCCTAAGTGAGCAAAAAAGCCCACTAGTACATTGATCAGTCTAATAGATAATAGCCATCATAAGGGTTGTTGGCTTAAACTCTTGGACAGGACCTTGACTGATATAGCGAATCCTGCCTGGCCACTACCCTATTTTAGTATATAATTGACTGATCTAATGAATGGCTGCCTAGTACTGTATTAAAACCCCACAAAGGGGACTGACATCATCAAACACGCGTCCAACGCGCGTTTCCCTCCTACTACGGAGCTTCCTCAGGGACAAAATTTTGAAAAGCCAATGTCTTTGTTTTCCAATAATACAATCTAGGTCCATGTCATACAATGGGGCAAATATCTTTGTCTAATAACTCAGCTGCAACGCGCGCCCACGAGATTGGCGGCGCATGCAGCCGATTACCTGGTCTGCAGGGAGCTGCAGGAAGAGAGACCGGGGGGGGGGCGTGGCTGGGGAGTGACAGGGGCGCGGCCATGACGTCACCCGGCAGGTTCGCCCTCATTGGCTGAACCGCCGGGGGGCGTGCCGTATCGCTCGACGCGAGTCCTGCTCTTAATTCTATTGAGAGCAGGAGCAGCTCTCTCCTCAGCGCTGCGGCCCCCCCTCGCAGCGGGCCCTGTGCCATTGAGGGGAGGGCTCTCGTGCGTGCAGCATCCGCCACAGCGGACGCTATAGAAGCCAGCGGGGTCAAGCCCTTATAGAAAGACCTAGTACCACACATGGCCGTGTGAGTACATCTATAGATCATTTCCTTATCACTTATGTGTTATTCCATTGTGTGTTTATATCACGTTCAATATTTCATTTGACTTTTGTTTGCGCCCCCCTATTTCTTTCTTCACATATTCTACTCTGAAGATCGTGGGAAGATCCTCTTTTTGGGGCTGAGCAGCATACACAGATTGTTTGTATTGGTTTGGTATATTTTCTAGATTTTATTCATTTTTTAACCATTTACATTTCAATGTGTGCGAGTGTTGTGTGAAGGGAGCTCCCCAGTTTATCTATATACCGTCCATCTAGTTCAACCTACTGAATGCTAATTATTATTAAAGATATAAGAATTGCACAGTACTAAGGTTTTACAGAA